>NW_027094604.1:0-71311 GCF_029207755.1 Chamaea fasciata
CCTGGGGGTGCCCTGCCTGTCCCTAGGTGTCCCTGGGGGTGCCCTGGGTGTCCCTGGGGGTGCACAGTGTGTCCCTGGGGTTCCTTGGCTGTCCCGTACGTGTCCCTGGGGGTGCCCTGGAGGTCCCCCAGGTGTCCCTGGGGGTGCCCTGGGTGTCCCTGTGGGTGCCCTGGCTGTCCCTACGTGTCCCTGGGGTGCCCTGGGTGTCCCTGGGGTGCCCTGGGGCGCCCTGCCTGTCCCCTAGGTGTCCCTGGGGGTGCCCTCGCTATCCCTAGGCTGCCCTGGCTGTCCCCTAGGTGTCCCTGGGGGTGCCCTGCTTGTCCCCTAGATGTCCTTGGGGGTGCCCTGGCTGTCCCTAGGGTGCCCTGGCTGTGCCCTAGGTGTCCCTGGGTGTGCCCTGGGTGTCCCAGGGGGTGCACAGGGTGTCCCTGGGGTTCCCTGGCTGTCCCCTAGGTGTCCTTCGGGGTGCCCTGGGTGTTCCTGGGGGTGCACAGGGTGTCCCTGGGGTGCCTTGGCTGTCCCCTAGGTACCCTGGGGGGGCCCTGGCTGTCCCCTAGGTGTCCCTGGGGGTGCCCAGGCTGTCTCTGGGGTGCCCTGGGGTTGCCCTGGGTGTCCCTGGGGGTGCACAGGGTGTCCCTGGGGTTCCCTGGCTGTCCCGTACGTGTCCCCGGGGGTGCCCTGGAAGTCCCCTAGGCGTCCCTGGGGGTGCCGTGGGTGTCCCTGGGGTGCCCTGGCTGTCCCCTAGCTGTCCCTGGGGGGGCCCTGGCTGTCTCCTAGGTGTCCCTGGGGGTGCCCTGCCTGTCCCCTAGGTGTCCCTGGGGGTGCCCTGGGTGTCCCTGGGGGTGCACAGCGTGTCCCTGGGGTTCCCTGGCTCTCCCCTAGGTGTCCCTGGGGGTGCCCTGGGTGTCCCTGGGGGTGCACAGGGTATCCCTGGGGTTCCCTGGCTGTCCCCAAGGTGTCCCTGGGGAGGCCCTGGCTGTCCCCTATGTGTCCCTGGGGGTGCCCTGGCTGTATCTGGGGTGCCCTGGGGGTGCCCTGGGTGTCCCTGGGGGTGCACAGGGTGTCCCTGGGGTTCCCTGGCTGTCCCCTAGGTGTCCCTGGGGGGGCCCTGGCTGTCCCCTAGGTGTCCCTGGGGGTGCCCTGGCTGTCCCTGGGGGTGCACAGGGTGTCCCTGGGGTTCCCTGGCTGTCCCGTACGTGTCCCTGGGGATGCCTTGGAGGTCCCCTAGGCGTCCCTGGGGGGGCCCTGGATGTCTCCTAGGTGTCCCTGGGGGTGCCCTGCCTGTCCTCTACGTGTCCCTGGGGGTGCCATCGCTGTCCCTGGGGTGCCCTGGCTGTCCCCTAGGTGTCCCTGGGGACGCCCTGTCTGTCCTCTAGGTGTCCCTGGGGGTGCCCTGCCTGTCCCCTAGGTGTCCCTGGGGGTGCCCTGGGTGTCCCTGGGGGTGCACAGTGTGTCCCTGGGGTTCCTTGGCTGTCCCGTACGTGTCCCTGGGGGTGCCCTGGAGGTCCCCAGGTGTCCCTGGGGGTGCCCAGGGTGTCCCTGTGGGTGCCTTGGCTGTCCCTACGTGTCCCTGGGGTGCCCTGGGCGTCCCTGGGGTGCCCTGGGGCGCCCTGCCTGTCCCCTAGGTGTACCTGGGGGTGCCCTCGCTATCCCTAGGCTGCCCTGGCTGTCCCCTAGGTGTCCCTGGGGGTGCCCTGCTTGTCCCCTAGATGTCCTTGGGGGTGCCCTGGCTGTCCCTAGGGTGCCCTGGCTGTGCCCTGGGTGTCCCTGGGTGTGCCCTGGGTGTCCCTGGGGGTGCACAGGGTGTCCCTGGGGTTCCCTGGCTGTCCCCTAGGTGTCCCTGGGGGTGCCTTGGCTGTCTCTGGGGTGCCCTGGGGGTGCCCTGGGTGTCCCTGGGGGTGCACAGGGTGTCCCTGGGGTGCCCTGGCTGTCCCCTAGGTGTCCCTGGGGGTGCCCCGGCTGTCCCCTAGGTGTCCCTGGGAGTGCCCTGGCTGTCCATAGGGTGCCCTGGCTGTCCCCTGGGTGTCCCTGGGGTGCCTTGGCTGTCCTCTAGGTGTCCCTGGGGGTGCCCTGCCTGTCCTCTACGTGTCCCTGGGGGTGCCCTCGCCTTTCCTGGGGTGCCCTGGCTGTCCCCTAGGTGTCCCAGAGGACCCCCTGTCTGTCCTCTAGGTGTCCCTGGGGGTGCCCTGCCTGTCCCCTAGGTGTCCCTGGGGGTGCCCTGGGTGTCCCTGGGGGTGCACAGCGTGTCCCTGGGGTTCCCTGGCTCTCCCCTAGGTGTCCCTGGGGATGCCCTGGCTGTCCCCTAGGTGTCCCTGGGGGTGCCCTGCCTGTCCTCTACGTGTCCCTGGGGGTGCCATCGCTGTCCCTGGGGTGCCCTGGCTGTCCCCTAGGTGTCCCTGGGGACGCCCTGTCTGTCCTCTAGGTGTCCCTGGGGGTGCCCTGCCTGTCCCCTAGGTGTCCCTGGGGGTGCCCTGGGTGTCCCTGGGGGTGCACAGTGTGTCCCTGGGGTTCCTTGGCTGTCCCGTACGTGTCCCTGGGGGTGCCCTGGAGGTCCCCCAGGTGTCCCTGGGGGTGCCCTGGGTGTCCCTGTGGGTGCCCTGGCTGTCGCTACGTGTCCCTGGGGTGCCCTGGGTGTCCCTGGGGTGCCCTGGGGCGCCCTGCCTGTCCCCTAGGTGTCCCTGGGCGTGCCCTCGCTATCCCTAGGCTGCCCTGGCTGTCCCCTAGGTGTCCCTGGGGGTGCCCTGCTTGTCCCCTAGATGTCCTTGGGGGTGCCCTGGCTGTCCCCAGGGTGCCCTGGGTGTGCCCTGGGTGTCCCTGGGTGTGCCCTAGGTGTCCCTGGGGGTGCACAGGGTGTCCCTGGGGTTCCCTGGCTGTCCCCTAGGTGTCCCTGGGGGGCCCTGGCTGTCCCCTAGGTGTCCCTGGGGGTGCCCTGGCTGTCTCTGGGGCGCCCTGGGGGTGCCCTGGGTGTCCCTGGGGGTGCACAGGGTGTCCCTGGGGTGCCCTGGCTGTCCCCTAGGTACCCTGGGGGGGCCCTGGCTGTCCCCTAGGTGTCCCTGGGGGTGCCCTGGCTGTCTCTGGGGTGCCCTGGGGGTGCCCTGGGTGTCCCTGGGGGTGCACAGGGTGTCCCTGGGGTTTCCTGGCTGTCCCGTACGTGTCCCCGGGGGTGCCCTGGAAGTCCCCTAGGCGTCCCTGGGGGTGCCGTGGGTGTCCCTGGGGTGCCCTGGCTGTCCCCTAGCTGTCCCTGGGGGGGCCCTGGCTGTCTCCTAGGTGTCCCTGGGGGTGCGTTGGCTGTCCCTGTGGGTGCCCTGTCTGTCCCCTACGTGTCCCTGGGGTTCCCTGGGTGTCCCTGGGGGCCCTGGGGTGCCCTGGCTGTCCCCTTGGTGTCCCTGGGGGTGCCCAAGCTGTCCCCTAGGTGTCCCTGCGAGTGCCCTCGGTGTCCCTGGGGGTGCCCTGCCTGTCCCCTAGGTGTCCTTGGGGGTGCCCTGGCTGTGCCCTAGGTGTCGCTGGGTGTGCCCTGGGTGTCCCTGGGGGTGCACAGGGTGTCCCTGGGGTGCCCTGGCTGTCCCCTAGGTGTCCCTGGGGGTGCCCTGGCTGTCCCCTAAGTGTCCTAGGGGGTGCCCTGGCTGTCCCTAGGGTGCCCTGGCTGTCCCTTAGGTGTCCCTGGGTGTGCCCTGGGTGTCTCTGGGGAGCCCTGGCTGTCCCCTAGGTGTCCCTGGGGGGGCCCTGGCTGTCCCAGGGGGGGCCATGGCTGTCCCTGGGGGTGCCCTGCCTGTCCCCTAGGTGTCCCTGGGGGGGTCCTGGCTGTCTCTGGGGTTCCCTGGCTGTCCCCTAGGTGTCCCTGGGGGTGCCCTGGCTGTCTCTGGGGTGCCCTGGGGGTGCCCTGGGTGTCCCTGGAGGTGCACAGGGTGTTCCTGGGCTGCCCTGGAGGTCCGCTAGGTGTCCCTGGGGGTGCCCTGGGTGTCCCTGGGGTGCCCTGGCTGTCCCCTAGGTGTTCCTGGGGGTGCCCCGGCTGTCCCCTAGGTGTCCCTGGGGGTGCCCTGGCTGTCCCTGGGGGTGCACAGGGTGTCCCTTGGGTTCCCTGGCTGTCCTGTACGTGTCCCTGGGGGTGCCCTGGCTGTCCCCTAGGTGTCCCTGGGGTGTCCCTGGGGTGCCCTGGCTGTCCCCTAGGTGTCCCTGGGGGGGCCCTGGCTGTCTCCTAGGTGTCCCTGGGGGTGCCCTGGGCGTCCCTGGGGTGCCCTGGGGTGCCCTGGCTGTCCCCTAGGTGTCCCTGGGGTGCCCTGGGTGTCCCTGGGGTTCCCTGGAGTGCCTTGGCTGTCCCCTAGTGTCCCTGGAGGTGCCCTGCCTGTCCCGTACGTGTCCCTGGGGGTGCCCTCGCTGTCCCTGGGGTGCCCTTGCTGTCCCCTAGGCGGCCCTGGGGGTGCCCTGGGTGTCCCCAGGGGTGCCCTCGCCGTCCCCTAGGTGTCCCTGGGGGTGCCCTGGGTTTCCCCTCGGTGTCTTTGGGGGTGCCCTGCCTGTCCCCTAGGTGTCGTTGGGGGTGCCCTGGGTGTCCCTGGGGGTGCCCTGGCTGTCCCCTAGGTGTCCCTGGGGGTGCCCTGGCTGTCCCCTAAGTGTCCTAGGGGGTACCCTGGCTGTCCCTAGGGTGCCCTGGCTGTCCCTTAGGTGTCCCTGGGTGTGCCCTGGGTGTCTCTGGGGAGCCCTGGCTGTCCCCTAGGTGTCCCTGGGGGGGCCCAGGCTGTCCCTGGGGGAGCCATGGCTGTCCCTGGGAGTGCCCTGCCTGTCCCCTAGGTGTCCCTGGGGGGGTGCTGGCTGTCTCTGGGGTTCCTTGGCTGTCCCCTAGGTGTCCCTGGGGGTGCCCTGGCTGTCCCGACGTGTCCCTGGGGGTGCCCTGGGTGTCCCTGGAGTGCCCTGACTGTCCCCTAGGTGTCCCTGAGGGGGCCCTGGCTGTCTCCTAGGTGTCCCTGGGGGTGCCCTGCCTGTCCCCTAGGTGTCCCTGGGGGTGCCCTGGGTGTCCCTGGGGGTGCACAGTGTGTCCCTGGGGTTCCTTGGCTGTCCCGTACGTGTCCCTGGGGGTGCCCTGGAGGTCCCCCAGGTGTCCCTGGGGGTGCCCTGGCTGTCCATAGGGTGCCCTGGCTGTCCCCTGGGTGTCCCTGGGGTGCCCTGGCTGTCCCCTAGGTATCCCTGGGGGTGCCCTGCATGTCCCCTAAGTGTCCTAGGGGGTGCCCTGGCTGTCCCTAGGGTGCCCTGGCTGTGCCCTCGCTGTCCCTGGGGGTGGCCTGGCTGTCCCTGGAGTGCTTTGGCTGTCCCCTAGCTGTCCCTGGGGGTGCCCCGGCTGTCCCCTAGGTGTCCCTGGGGATGCCCTGGCTGTCCCTGGGGGTGCCCAGGCTGTCCCCTAGATGTCCCTGGGTGTGCCCTGGGTGTCCCTGGGGGTGCACAGGGTGTCCCTGGGGTTCCCTGGCTGTCCCGTACGTGTCCCTGGGGATGCCTTGGAGGTCCCCTAGGCGTCCCTGGGGGGGCCCTGGATGTCTCCTAGGTGTCCCTGGGGGTGCCCTGCCTGTCCTCTACGTGTCCCTGGGGGTGCCATCGCTGTCCCTGGGGTGCCCTGGCTGTCCCCTAGGTGTCCCTGGGGACGCCCTGTCTGTCCTCTAGGTGTCCCTGGGGGTGCCCTGCCTGTCCCCTAGGTGTCCCTGGGGGTGCCCTGGGTGTCCCTGGGGGTGCACAGTGTGTCCCTGGGGTTCCTTGGCTGTCCCGTACGTGTCCCTGGGGGTGCCCTGGAGGTCCCCCAGGTGTCCCTGGGGGTGCCCTGGGTGTCCCTGTGGGTGCCCTGGCTGTCCCTACGTGTCCCTGGGGTGCCCTGGGTGTCCCTGGGGTGCCCTGGGGCGCCCTGCCTGTCCCCTAGGTGTCCCTGGGGGTGCCCTCGCTATCCCTAGGCTGCCCTGGCTGTCCCCTAGGTGTCCCTGGGGGTGCCCTGCTTGTCCCCTAGATGTCCTTGGGGGTGCCCTGGCTGTCCCTAGGGTGCCCTGGCTGTGCCCTAGGTGTCCCTGGGTGTGCCCTGGGTGTCCCAGGGGGTGCACAGGGTGTCCCTGGGGTTCCCTGGCTGTCCCCTAGGTGTCCTTCGGGGTGCCCTGGGTGTTCCTGGGGGTGCACAGGGTGTCCCTGGGGTGCCCTTGCTGTCCCCTAGGTACCCTGGGGGGGCCCTGGCTGTCCCCTAGGTGTCCCTGGGGGTGCCCTGGCTGTCTCTGGGGTGCCCTGGGGGTGCCCTGGGTGTCCCTGGGGGTGCACAGGGTGTCCCTGGGGTTCCCTGGCTGTCCCGTACGTGTCCCCGGGGGTGCCCTGGAAGTCCCCTAGGCGTCCCTGGGGGTGCCGTGGGTGTCCCTGGGGTGCCCTGGCTGTCCCCTGGCTGTCCCTGGGGGGGCCCTGGCTGTCTCCTAGGTGTCCCTGGGGGTGCGTTGGCTGTCCCTGTGGGTGCCCTGTCTGTCCCCTACGTGTCCCTGGGGTGCCCTGGGTGTCCCTGGGGGCCCTGGGGTGCCCTGGCTGTCCCCTTGGTGTCCCTGGGGGTGCCCAGGCTGTCCCCTAGGTGTCCCTGGGAGTGCCCTCGGTGTCCCTGGGGGTGCCCTGCCTGTCCCCTAGGTGTCCTTGGGGGTGCCCTGGCTGTGCCCTAAGTGTCCTAGGGGGTGCCCTGGCTGTCCCTAGGGTGCCCTGGCTGTCCCTTAGGTGTCCCTGGGTGTGCCCTGGGTGTCTCTGGGAAGCCCTGGCTGTCCCCTAGGTGTCCCTGGGGGGGCCCTGGCTGTCCCAGGGGGGGCCATGGCTGTCCCTGGGGGTGCCCTGCCTGTCCCCTAGGTGTCCCTGGGGGGGTCCTGGCTGTCTCTGGGGTTCCCTGGCTGTCCCCTAGGTGTCCCTGGGGGTGCCCTGGCTGTCTCTGGGGTGCCCTGGGGGTGCCCTGGGTGTCCCTGGAGGTGCACAGGGTGTTCCTGGGGTGCCCTGGAGGTCCGCTAGGTGTCCCTGGGGGTGCCCTGGGTGTCCCTGGGGTGCCCTGGCTGTCCCCTAGGTGTTCCTGGGGGTGCCCCGGCTGTCCCCTAGGTGTCCCTGGGGGTGCCCTGGCTGTGCCTGGGGGTGCACAGGGTGTCCCTTGGGTTCCCTGGCTGTCCTGTACGTGTCCCTGGGGGTGCCCTGGAGGTCCCCTTGGTGTCCCTGGGGGTGCCCTGGGTGTCCCTGGGGTGCCCTGGCTGTCCCCTAGGTGTCCCTGGGGGGGCCCTGGCTGTCTCCTAGGTGTCCCTGGGGGTGCCCTGGGCGTCCCTGGGGCGCCCTGGGGTGCCCTGGCTGTCCCCTAGGTGTCCCTGGGGTGCCCTGGGTGTCCCTGGGGTTCCCTGGAGTGCCTTGGCTGTCCCCTAGTGTCCCTGGAGGTGCCCTGCCTGTCCCGTACGTGTCCCTGGGGGTGCCCTCGCTGTCCCTGGGGTGCCCTTGCTGTCCCCTAGGCGGCCCTGGGGGTGCCCTGGGTGTCCCCAGGGGTGCCCTCGCCGTCCCCTAGGTGTCCCTGGGGGTGCCCTGGGTGTCCCCTCGGTGTCTTTGGGGGTGCCCTGCCTGTCCCCTAGGTGTCGTTGGGGGTGCCCTGGGTGTCCCTGGGGGTGCCCTGGCTGTCCCCTAGGTGTCCCTGGGGGTGCCCTGGCTGTCCCCTAAGTGTCCTAGGGGGTACCCTGGCTGTCCCTAGGGTGCCCTGGCTGTCCCTTAGGTGTCCCTGGGTGTGCCCTGGGTGTCTCTGGGGAGCCCTGGCTGTCCCCTAGGTGTCCCTGGGGGGGCCCAGGCTGTCCCTGGGGGAGCCATGGCTGTCCCTGGGAGTGCCCTGCCTGTCCCCTAGGTGTCCCTGGAGGGGTGCTGGCTGTCTCTGGGGTTCCTTGGCTGTCCCCTAGGTGTCCCTGGGGGTGCCCTGGCTGTCCCCTACGTGTCCCTGGGGGTGCCCTGGGTGTCCCTGGAGTGCCCTGACTGTCCCCTAGGTGTCCCTGAGGGGGCCCTGGCTGTCTCCTAGGTGTCCCTGGGGGTGCCCTGCCTGTCCTCTACGTGTCCCTGGGGGTGCCATCGCTGTCCCTGGGGTGCCCTGGCTGTCCCCTAGGTGTCCCTGGGGACGCCCTGTCTGTCCTCTAGGTGTCCCTGGGGGTGCCCTGCCTGTCCCCTAGGTGTCCCTGGGGGTGCCCTGGGTGTCCCTGGGGGTGCACAGTGTGTCCCTGGGGTTCCTTGGTGTCCCGTACGTGTCCCTGGGGGTGCCCTGGAGGTCCCCCAGGTGTCCCTGGGGGTGCCCTGGGTGTCCCTGTGGGTGCCCTGGCTGTCCCTACGTGTCCCTGGGGTGCCCTGGGTGTCCCTGGGGTGCCCTGGGGCGCCCTGCCTGTCCCCTAGGTGTCCCTGGGCGTGCCCTCGCTATCCCTAGGCTGCCCTGGCTGTCCTCTACGTGTCCCTGGGGGTGCCCTGCTTGTCCCCTAGATGTCCTTGGGGGTGCCCTGGCTGTCCCTAGGGTGCCCTGGCTGTGCCCTAGGTGTCCCTGGGTGTGCCCTGGGTGTCCCTGGGGGTGCACAGGGTGTCCCTGGGGTTCCCTGGCTGTCCCCTAGGTGTCCTTGGAGGTGCCCTGGGTGTTCCTGGGGGTGCACAGGGTGTCCCTGGGGTTCCCTGGCTGTCCCCTATGTGTCCCTGGGGGCCCTGGCTGTCCCCTAGATGTCCCTGGGGGTGCCATGACTGTCTCTGGGGTGCCCTGGGGGTGCCCTGGGTGTCCCTGGGGGTGCACAGGGTGTCCCTGGGGTGCCCTGGCTGTCCCCTAGGTGTCCCTGGGGGTGCCCCGGCTGTCCCCTAGGTGTCCCTGGGGGTGCCCTGGGTGTCCCTGGGGTTGCCGCTGGCTGTCCCCTAGGTGTCCCTGGGAGTGCCCTGGCTGTCCATAGGGTGCCCTGGCTGTCCCCTGGGTGTCCCTGGGGGTGCCCTGGCTGTCCCCTAGGTGTCCCTGGAGGTGCCCTGCATGTCCCCTAAGTGTCCTAGGGGGTGCCCTGGCTGTCCCTAGGGTGCCCTGGCTGTGCCCTCGCTGTCCCTGGGGGTGGCCTGGCTGTCCCTGGAGTGCTTTGGCTGTCCCCTAGCTGTCCCTGGGGGTGCCCCGGCTGTCCCCTAGGTGTCCCTGGGGATGCCCTGGCTGTCCCTGGGGGTGCCCAGGCTGTCCCCTAGATGTCCCTGGGTGTGCCCTGGGTGTCCCTGGGGGTGCACAGGGTGTCCCTGGGGTTCCCTGGCTGTCCCGTACGTGTCCCTGGGGATGCCTTGGAGGTCCCCTAGGCGTCCCTGGGGGGGCCCTGGATGTCTCCTAGGTGTCCCTGGGGGTGCCCTGCCTGTCCCCTAAGTGTCCTAGGGGGTGCCCTGGCTGTGCCCTCGGTGTCTCTGGGGGTGCCCTGGCTGTCCCTAGGGTGCCCTGGCTGTCCCTTAGGTGTCCCTGGGTGTGCCCTGGGTGTCTCTGGGGTGCCCTGGCTGTCCCCTAGCTGTCCCTGGGGGGGCCCTGACTGTCCCCTAGGTGTCCCTGGGGGTGCTCTGGCTGTCCCTGGGGAGCTATGGCTGTCCCCTAGGTGTCCCTGGGGGGGCTTTGGCTGTCCCCTAGGTGTCCCTGGGGGTGCCCTGGGTGTCCCTGGGGTGCCCTGGCTGTGCCCTCAGTGTCTCTGGGGGTGCCCTGCCTGTCCCCTAGGTATCCTTGGGGGTGCCCTGGCTGTCCCTAGGGTGCCCTGGCTGTCCCCTCGGTGTCCCTGGGGGTGGCCTGCCTGTCCCCTAGGTGTCCTTGGGGGTGCCCTGGCTGTCCCTAGGGTGCCCTGGCTGTGCCCTCTGTGTCCCTGGGGGTGCCCTGGCTGTCCCTAGGGTACCCTGGCGGTCCCCTAGGTGTCCCTGGGGGTGCCCTGGGTTTGCCTGGGGTGCCCTGGCTGTCCTCTAGGTGTCCCTGGGGTTGCCCTGGGTGTCCCTGGGGATGCCCTGGCTGTCCCCTAGGTGTCCCTGGGGGTGCCCTGGGTGTCCCTGGGGGGGCCCTGGCTGTCCCCTAGGTGTCCCTGGGGGTGCCCTGGCTGTGCCCTCGGTGTCCCGGAGGGCGCTCTGGCTGTCCCTAGGGTGCCCTGGCTGCACCCTAGGTGTCCCTGGGGGTGCCCTGGGTTTCCCCTAGGTGTCCCTGGGGGTGGCCTGGGTGTCCCTGGGGGGCCCTGGCTGTCCCCTAGGTGTCCCTGGGGGTGCATTAGGTGTCCCTGGGGGTGCCCAGGGTGTCCCTGGGGTTCCCTGGCTGTCCCCTAGGTGTCCCTGCCTCGCTCGTATCCTCGACTCCGCCTCCAGCGCCATGGTGACTCCCCTCCCAGTCTGGACCAGTGTGGCCTCAGCCCCTCCCCTGGGGCCATCCGACCCATCCCAGTCTAGACCAGTAAGGCACCGAGTGGCCACCATGGACCCGCACACGCCTGCCAGTTCATCCCAGTTCATCCCAGTCCACTCTTCGTCCATCCCAGGTTTCTCTGGTCACCCTCCCAGTGCTCTCGGTCCATCCCAGTCCCGCAGGTGTTGGTGCTTGGGGCTTGATGAGCTGATGCCTGTCAACGTGGAGCGGCTCAAACGAGACCTCAGGGTGAGGGGGGCGCGGATTTGGGGGGATCCTGGGGGTCCTGAGTTGTCGTGGAGAGGGTTTTTGGGTTGTGGGGGGTCTGGGGGGAGTCCTGGGGGCTGCTTTGGGTGCTTTGGGGGGTATTCGGGAGGTTTGGACGGCCCATTTGAGGCATCAAAGAACCTGAGGAGGGTTTTGATAGCTCCTGGAGGTGGAGGGGGCCGTGGGGGTGAGCTGGCTGTCCCAGGGGGTTCCTGGCTGTCCCTCGATGTCCCTGGGGTGCCCTGGCTGTCATTTAGGTGTCCCTCGGGGTGCCCTGGCTGTCCCTAGGGTGCCCTGGCTGTCCCCTTGGTGTCCCTGGGGGTGCCCTGTGGGTCCCTGTGGTGTCCTGGGGGTGCCCTGGTGTCCCTGGGGGGGGCCTGGCTGTCCCCTAGGTGTCCCTGGGGGCGCCTTGGCTGTCCTCTAGGTGTCCCTGGGGATGCCCTGCCTGTCGCCTACGTGTCCCTGGTGTTGCACTGGCTGTCCCTAGGGTTCCCTGGCTGTCCCCTAGGTGTCCCTGGGGGTGCCCTGGCTGTCCCTAGGGTGCCCTGGCTGTACCCTCGTGTGTCTGGGGGTGCCCTGCCTGGCCCCTAGGTGTTCTTGGGGGTGCCCTGGCTGTCCCTAGGGTGCCCTGGCTGTTCTTTTGGTGTCTCTGGGGGTGCCCTGGCTGTCCCTAGGGTGCCCTGGCTGTGCCCTACGTGTCCCTGGGTGTGCCCTGGCTGTCCCCTAGGTGTCTCTGGGGGTGCCCTGGCTGTCTCTGGGGTGCCCTGGGGGTGCCCGGGGTGTCCCTGGAGGTGTACAGGGTGTCCCTGTGGTGCCCTGGAGGTCCCCTAGGTGTCCCTGGGGGTGCCCTGGGTGTCCCTGGTGTGCCCTGGATGTCCCCTAGGTGTCCCTGGGTGTGCCCTGGCTGTACCAGTGGGTGCCCAGGCTGTCCCCTACGTGTGCCTGGGATGCCCTGGCTGTCTCGTCAGTGTCCCTGGGGGTGCCCTGGCTGTCCCTGGGGGTGCCCCGGCTGTCCCCTAGGTGTCCCTGGGGTGCCCTGCCTGTCCCCTCGGTGGCCCTGGAGGTGCCCTGGCTGTCCCTAGGGTGCCCTGGCTGTCCCTTAGTTGTCCCTGGGTTTGCCCTGGGTGTCTCTGGGGTGCCCTGCCTGTCCCCTAGGTGTCCCTGGGGGTGCCCTGGGTGTCCCTGGAGTGCCCTGGCTGTCCCCTAGGTGTCCCTGGGGGGGCCCTGGCGGTCTCCTAAATGTCCCTGGGGGTGCCCTGGCTGTCCCCTACGTGTCCCTGGGGTGCCCTGGGTGTCCCTGGGGTGCCCTGGGGTGCCCTGGCTGTCCCCTAGGTGTCCCTGGGGGTGCCCTGCTTGTCCTCTACGTGTCCCTGGGGGTGCCCTCGCTGTCCCTGGGGTGCCCTGGCTGTCCCTTAGGTGTCCCTGGGTGTGCCGTGGGTGTCTCTGGGGTGCCCTGCCTGTCCCCTAGGTGTCCCTGGGGTTCCCTGGCTGTCGCCTAGGTGTCCCTGGGGGGACCCTGGCTGTCCCCTAGGTGTCCCTGGGGGTGCCCTGGCTGTCCCTGGGGGTGCACAGGGTGTCCCTGGGGTTCCCTGGCTGTCCCGTACGTGTCCCTGGGGATGCCTTGGAGGTCCCCTAGGCGTCCCTGGGGGGGCCCTGGATGTCTCCTAGGTGTCCCTGGGGGTGCCCTGCCTGTCCTCTACGTGTCCCTGGGGGTGCCATCGCTGTCCCTGGGGTGCCCTGGCTGTCCCCTAGGTGTCCCTGGGGACGCCCTGTCTGTCCTCTAGGTGTCCCTGGGGGTGCCCTGCCTTTCCCCTAGGTGTCCCTGGGGGTGCCCTGGGTGTCCCTGGGGGTGCACAGTGTGTCCCTGGGGTTCCTTGGCTGTCCCTACGTGTCCCTGGGGTGCCCTGGGTGTCCGCTAGGTGTCCCTGGGGGTGCCCTGCTTGTCCCCTAGATGTCCTTGGGGGTGCCCTGGCTGTCCCTAGGGTGCCCTGGCTGTGCCCTGGGTGTCCCTGGGTGTACCCTGGGTGTCCCTGGGGGTGCACAGGGTGTCCCTGGGGTTCCCTGGCTGTCCCCTAGGTGTCCCTGGGGATCCCTGGCTGTCCCCTAGGTGTCCCTGGGGGTGCCCTGGCTGTATCTGGGGTGCCCTGGTTGTGCACTGGGAGTCCCTGGGGGTTCACAGGGTGTCCCTGGGGTGCCCTGGCTGTACCCTAGGTGTCCCTGGGGGTGCCCCGGCTGTCCCCTAGGTATCCCTGGGGGTGCCCCTGGCTGTCCCCTAGGTGTCCCTGGGAGTGCCCTGGCTGTCCATAGGGTGCCCTGGCTGTCCCCTGGGTGTCCCTGCGGTGCCCTGGCTGTCCTCTAGGTGTCCCTGGGGGTGCCCTGCCTGTCCCCTAATTGTCCTAGGGGGTGCCCTGGCTGTCCCTAGGGTGCCCTGGCTGTGCCCTCGCTGTCCCTGGGGGTGCCCCGGCTGTCCCCTAGGTGTCCCTGGGGATGCCCTGGCTGTCCCTGGGGGTGCCCAGGCTGTCCTCTAGATGTCCCTGGGTGTGCCCTGGGTGTCCCTGGGGGTGCACAGGGTGTCCCTGGGGTTCCCTGGCTGTCCCGTACGTGTCCCTGGGGATGCCTTGGAGGTCCCCTAGGCGTCCCTGGGGGGGCCCTGAATGTCTCCTAGGTGTCCCTGGGGGTGTCCTGGCTGTCCCCTAGGTGTCCCTGGGGGGGCCCTGGCTTCCTCCTAGGTGTCCCTGGGGGTGCCCTGCCTGTCCTCTACGTGTCCCTGGTGGTGCCATCGCTGTCCCAGGGGTGCCCTGGCTGTCCTCTAGGTGTCCCTGGGGGTGCCCTGCCTGTCCCCTAAGTGTCCTAGGGGGTGCCCTGGCTGTCCCTAGGGTGCCCTGGCTGTGCCCTCGCTGTCCCTGGGGGTGGCCTGGCTGTCCCTGGAGTGCTTTTGCTGTCCCCTAGCTGTCCCTGGGGGTGCCCCGGCTGTCCCCTAGGTGTCCCTGGGGATGCCCTGGCTGTCCCTGGGGGTGCCCAGGCTGTCCCCTAGATGTCCCTGGGTGTGCCCTGGGTGTCCCTGGGGGTTCACAGGGTGTCCCTGGGGTTCCCTGGCTGTCCATACGTGTCCCTGGGGATGCCTTGGAGGTCCCCTAGGCGTCCCTGGGGGGGCCCTGGATGTCTCCTAGGTGTCCCTGGGGGTGCCCTGCCTGTCCTATACGTGTCCCTGGGGGTGACATCGCTGTGCCTGGGGTGCCCTGGCTGTCCCCTAGGTCTCCCTGGGGACGCCCTGTCTCTCCTCTAGGTGTCCCTGGGGGTGCCCTGCCTGTCCCCTAGGTGTCCCTGGGGGTGCCCTGGGTGTCCCTGGGGGTGCACAGTGTGTCCCTGGGGTTCCTTGGCTGTCCCGTACATGTCCCTGGGGGTGCCCTGGAGGTCCCCCAGGTGTCCCTGGGGGTGCCCTGGGTGTCCCTGTGGATGCCCTGGGTGTCCCTACGTGTCCCTGGGGTGCCCTGGGTGTCCCTGGGGTGCCCTGGGGCGCCCTGCCTGTCCCCTAGGTGTCCCTAGGGGTGCCCTCGCTATCCCTAGGCTGCCCTGGCTGTCCCCTAGATGTCCTTGGGGGTGCCCTGGCTGTCCCTAGGGTGCCCTGGCTGTGCCCTAGGTGTCCCTGGCGGTGCCCTGGGTGTCCCTGGGGGTGCACAGGACGTCCCTGGGGGTGCCCTGGCTGTCCCTGGGGGTGCACAGGGTGTCCCTGGGGTTCCCTGGCTGTCCCGTACGTGTCCCTGGGGGTGCCCTGGAGGTCCCCTAGGCGTTCCTGGGGGTGCCCTGGGTGTCCCTGGGGGGGCCCGTGCTGTCTCCTTGGTGTCCCTGGGGGTGCCCTGGCTGTCCCCTACGTGTCCCTGGGGTGCCCTGGGTGTCCTTGGGGTGCCCTGGGGTGGCCTGGCTGTCCCCTAGGTGTCCATGGGGTGGCCCTGGCTGTCCCCTAGGTGTCCCTGGGGGTGCTCTGGCTGTCCCTGGGGGAACCATGGCTGTCCCCTTGGTGTCCCTGGGGATGCCCAGGCTGTCCCCTAGGTGTCCCTGGGGGTGCCCTGGGTGTCCCTGGGGGTGCCCTGCCTATCCCTAGGGTGCCCTGGCTATCCCATCGGTGTCCCTGGGGATGCCCTGCCTGTCCCCTAGGTGTCCTTGGGGGTGCCCTGGCTGTCCCTAGGGTGCCCTGGCTGTGCCCTAGGTGTCGCTGGGTTTGCCCTGGGTGTCCCTGGGGGTGCACAGGGTGTCCCTGGGGTGCCCTGGCTGTCCCCTAGGTGTCCCTGGGGGTGGCCCGGCTGTCCCCTAGGTGTCCCTGGGGGTGCCCTGAGTGTCCTTGGGGGTGCCCTGGCTGTCCCCTATGTGTCCTAGGGGGTACCCTGGCTGTCCCTGGGGTGCCCTGGCTGTCCCCTAGGTGTCCCTGGGGGGGCCCGGGCTGTCCCTGGGGGAGCCATGGCTGTCCCTGGGGGTGCCCTGCCTGTCCCCTAGGTGTCCCTGGGGGGGTCATGGCTGTCTCTGGGGTTCCCTGACTGTCCCCTAGGTGTCCCTGAGGGGGCCTTGGCTGTCCCCTAGGTGTCCCTGGGGTGTCCCTGGGGTTCCCTGGCTGTCCCCTAGGTGTCCTTGGGGGTGCCCTGCTTGTCCCCTAGGTGTCCTTGGGTGTGCCCTGGCTGTCCCTAGGGTGCCCTGGCTGTGCCCTAGGTGTCCCTGGGGGTGCCCTGGGTGTCCCTGGGGGTGCACAGGGTGTCCCTGGGGTTCCCTGGCTGTCCCGTACGTGTCCCCGGGGGTGCCCTGGAGGTCCCCTAGGCGTCCTTGGGGGTGCCCTGGGTGTCCCTGGGGTGCCCTGGCTGTCCCCTAGCTGTCCCTGGGGGGGCCCTGGCTGTCTCCTAGGTGTCCCTGGGGGTGCCCTGTCTGTCCCCTACGTGTCCCTGGGGTGCCCTGGGTGTCCCTGGGGTGCCCTGGGGTGCCCTGGCTGTCCCCTAGGTGTCCATGGGGGGGCAGTGGCTGTCCCCTAGGTGTCCCTGGGGGTGCTCTGGCTGTCCCTGTGGGAGCCATGGCTGTCCCCTTGGTGTCCCTGGGGGTGCCCAGGCTGTCCCCTAGGTGTCCCTGGGAGTGCCCTCGGTGTCCCTGGGGGTGCCCTGCCTGTCTCCTAGGTGTCCTTGGGGGTGCCCTGGCTGTCCCTAGGGTGCCCTGGCTGTGCCCTAGGTGTCGCTGGGTGTGCCCTGGGTGTCCCTGGGGGTGCACAGGGTGTCCCTGGGGTGCCCTGGCTGTCCCCTAGGTGTCCCTGGGGGTGCCCCGGCTGTCCCCTAGGTGTCCCTGGGGGTGCCCTGAGTGTCCCTGGGGGTGCCCTGGCTGTCCCCTAAGTGTCCTAGGGGGTGCCCTGGCTGTCCCTAGGGTGCCCTGGCTGTCCCTTAGGCGTCCCTGGGTGTGCCCTGGGTGTCTCTTGGGAGCCTTGGCTGTCCCGTAGGTGTCCCTGGGGGGGCCTTGGCTGTCTCTCAGGTTCCCTGGCTGTCCCCTAGGTGTCCCTGGGGGTGCCCTGGGTGTCCCTGGAGGTGCACAGAGTGTCCCTGGGGTGCCCTGGAGGTCCGCTAAGTGTCCCTGGGGGTGCCCTGGGTGTTCCGGGGGTGCCCTGGCTGTCCCCTAGGTGTTCCTGGGGGTGCCCCGGCTGTCCCCTAGGTGTCCCTTGGGGTGCCCTGGGTGTCCCTGGGGGTGCCCTGGCTGTCCATAGGGTGCCCTGGCTGTCGCCTAGGTGTCCCTGGGGTGCCCTGGCTGTCCTCTAGGTGTCCCTGGGAGTGCCCTGCCTGTCCCCTAAGTGTCCTAGGGGGTGCCTTGGCTGTCCCTAGGGTGCCCTGGCTGTGCCCTCGGTGTCTCTGGGGGTGCCCTGGCTGTCCCTAGGGTACCCTGGCTGTCCCTTAGGTGTCCCTGTGTGTGCCCTGGGTGTCTCTGGGTAGCCCTGGCTGTCTCCTAGGTGTCCCTGGGGGGGCCCTGGCTGTCCCCTAGGTCTCCCTGGGGGTGCACTGGCTGTCCCTGGGGGTGCCCTGCCTGTCCCCTAGGTGTCCCTGGGGGGGTCCTGGCTGTCTCTGGGGTGCCCTGGTTGTCCCCTACGTGTCGCTGGGGGTGCCCCGGCTGACCCGTAGGTGTCCCTGGGGGTGCCCTGGCTGACCCTGGGGGTGCCCAGGCTGTCCCCTAGGTGTCCCTGGGGGTGCCCTGGGTGTCCCTGGGGTGCCCTGACTGTCCCCTAGGTGTCCCTGGGGTGCCCTTCCTGTCCTCTAGGTGTCCCTGGAAGTGCCCTGGCTGTCCCCTAGGTGTCCCTGGGGGGGCCCTGGCTGTCCCGTACGTGTCCCTGGGGGTGCACTGGCTGTCCGTGGGGGAGCCATGGCTGTCCCCTAGGTGTCCCTGGGGGGGCCCTGGCTGTCCCCTAGGTGTCCCTGGGGGTGCCCTGGGTGTCCCTGGGGTACCCTGGCTGTCCCCAAGGTGTCCCTGTGGGTGCCCTGGGTGTTTCTGGGGTGCCCTGACTGTCCCCTAGGTGTCCCTGGGGGAGCCATGGCTGTCCCCTAGGTGTCCCTGGGGGGGCCCTGGCTGTCCCCTAGAGGTCCCTGGGGGTGACCTCGGTGTCCCTGGGGTGCCCTGACTGTCCCCTAGGTGTCCCTGGGGGGGCCCTGGCTGTCTCTGGGGTGCCCTGGCTGTCCCCTACGTGTCCCTGAGGGTGCCCTGTCTGTCCCTGGAGTGCCCTGGCTGTCCCCTAGGTGTCCCTGGGGGTGCCCAGGCTGTCCCCTAGGTTTCCCTGGGTGTACCCTGGGTGTCCCTGGGGTGCCCTGACTGTCCCCTAGTTGTCCCTGGGGGTGCCCTGCCTGTCCTCTAGGTGTCCCTGGGGGTGCCCTGGCTGTGCCCTCCGTGTCTCTGGGGGTGCCCTGGCTGTCCCTAGGGTCCCCTGGCTGTCCCTTAGGTGTCCCTGGGTGTGCCCTGGGTGTCTCTGGGGTTCCCTGGCTGTCCCCTAGGTGTCCCTGGGGGTGACCTGGGTGTCCCTGGGGGTGCCCAGGGTGTCCCTGGGGTTCCCTGGCTGTCCCGTATGTGTCCCTGGACGTCTCCTAGGTGTCCCTGGGGGTGCCTTCGCTGTCCCTGGGGTGCCCTTGCTCTCCCCTAGGCGGCCCTGGGGGTGCCCTGGGTTTCCCCGGGGGTGCCCTCGCTGTCCCCTAGGTGTCCCTGGGGGTGCCCTGGGTGTCCCCTCGGTGTCCCTGGGGGTGCCCTGGCTGTCTTTAGGGTGCCCTGGCTGTCCCCTAGGTGTCCCTGGGGGTGCCCTAGGTGTCCCTGGGGGTGCCCTGGCTGTCCCTAGGGTGCCCTGGCTGTCCCCTAGGTGTCCCTGGGAGTGCCCTGTCTGTCCCCTACGTGTTCCTGGGGGTGCCCTGGGTGTCCCTGGAGTGCCCTGACTGTCCCCTAGGTGTCCCTGACGGGGCCCTGGCTGTCTCCTAGGTGTCCCTGACGGTGCCCTGCCTGTCCCCTAAGTGTCCTAGGGGGTGCCCTGGCTGTGCCCTCGGTGTCTCTGGGGGTGCCCTGGCTGTCCCTGGGGTGCCCTGGCTGTCCCTTAGGTGTCCCTGGGTGTGCCCTGGGTGTCTCTGGGGTGCCCTGGCTGTCCCCTAGGTGTCCCTGGGGGTGTCCTGGATGTCCCTGGGGGTGCCCAGGGTGTCCCTGGGGTTCCCTGGCTGTCCCGTAGGTGTCCCTGGGGGTGCCCTGGGTGTCCCTGGGGGTGCACAGGGTGTCCCTGGGGGTGCCCTGGCTGTCCCTGGGGGTGCCCAGGGTGTCCCTGGGGTTCCCTGGCGGTCCCGTAGGTGTCCCTGGGGGTGCCCTGGGTGTCCCTGGGGGTGCACAGGGTGTCCCTGGGGGTGCCCTGGCTGTCCCTGGGGGTGCACAGGGTGTCCCTGGGGTTCCCTGGCTGTCCCGTACGTGTCCCTGGGGGTGCCCTGGAGGTCCCCTAGGCGTCTCTGGGGGTGCCCTGGGTGTCCCTGGGGTGCCCTGGCTGTCCCCTAGGTGTCCCTGGGGGTGTCCTGGGTGTCCCTGGAGGTGCCCAGGGTGTCCCTGGGGTTCCCTGGCTGTCCCGTAGGTGTCCCTGGGGGTGCCCTGGGTGTCCCTGGGGGTGCACAGGGTGTCCCTGTGGGTGCCCTGGCTGTCCCTGGGGGTGCACAGGGTGTCCCTGGGGTTCCCTGGCTGTCCCGTACGTGTCCCTGGGGGTGCCCTGGAGGTCCCCTAGGCTTCCCGGGGGTGCCCTGGGTGTCCCTGGGGTGCCCTGGCTGTCCCCTAGCTGTCCCTGGAGGGGCCCTGGCTGTCTCCTAGGTGTCCCTGGGGGTGCCCTGGCTGTTCCCGTGGGTGCCCTGTCTGTCCCCTTCGTGTCCCTGGGGTGCCCTGGGTGTCCCTGGGGTGCCCTGGAGTACCCTGGCTGTCCCCTAAGTGTCCAAGGGGGTACCCTGGCTGTCCCTAGGGTGCCCTGGCTGTCCCTTAGGTGTCCCTGGGTGTGCCCTGGGTGTCTCTGGGGAGCCCTGGCTGTCCCCTAGGTGTCCCTGGGGGGGCCCTGGCTGTCCCTGGGGGAGCCATGGCTGTCCCTGGGAGTGCCCTGGCTGTCCCTTAGGTGTCCCTGGGGGTGCCCTGGCTGTCCCTAGGGTGCCCTTGCTGTGCCCTCGGTGTCCCTGGGGGTGCCCTGGCTGTCCCCTACGTGTCCCTGGGGGTGCCCTGGATGTCCCTCGGGTGCCCTGACTGTCCCCTAGGTGTCCCTGGGGGTGCCCTGGCTGTCCCTAGGGTGCCCTGGCTGTACCCTCGTGTACCTGGGGGTGCCCTGCCTGGCCCCTAGGTGTTCTTGGGGGTGCCCTGGCTGTGCCCTCGGTGTCCCGGAGGGTGCTCTGGCTGTCCCTAGGGTGCCCTGGCTGCGCCCTAGGTGTCCCTGGGGGTGCCCTGGCTGTCCCCTAGGTGTCCTGGGGGTGCCCTGGGTGTCCCTGGGGGGCCCTGGCTGTCCCCTAGGTGTCCCTGTCTCGCTCGTATCCTCGACTCCGCCTCCGGCGCCATGGTGACTCCCCTCCCAGTCTGGACCAGTGTGGCCTCACCCCCTCCCCTGGGGCCATCCGACCCATCCCAGTATAGACCAGTAAGGCACCGAGTGGCCACCATGGACCCGCACACGCCTGCCAGTTCATCCCAGTTCATCCCAGTCCACTCTTCGTCCATCCCAGGTTTCTCTGGTCACCCTCCCAGTGCTCTCAGTCCATCCCAGTCCCGCAGGTGTTGGTGCTTGGGGCTTGATGAGCTGGTGCCTGTCCGCAACGTGGAGCGGCTCAAACGGGACCTCAGGGTGAGGGGGGCGCGGATTTGGGGGGATCCTGGGGGTCCTGAGTTGTCGTGGAGGGGGTTTTTGGGTTGTGGGGGGTCTGGGGGGAGTCCTGGGGGCTGCTTTGGGTGCTTTGGGGGGTATTCGGGAGGTTTGGGCGGCCCATTTGAGGCATCAAAAACCTGAGGAGGGTTTTGACAGCTCCTGGAGGTGGAGGGGGCCGTGGGGGTGAGCTGGCTGTCCCAGGGGGTTCCTGGCTGTCCCTCGATGTCCCTGGGGTGCCCTGGCTGTCACTTAGGTGTCCCTCGGGGTGCCCTGGGTGTCCCTGGGGTGCCCTGGCTGTCCCCTTGGTGTCCCTGGGGGTGCCCTGTGGGTCCCGGTGGTGTCCTAGGGGTGCCCTGGTGTCCCTGGGGGGGGGCCTGGCTGTCCCCTAGGTGTCCCTGGGGGCGCCTTGGCTGTCCTCTAGGTGTCCCTGGGGATGCCCTGCCTGTCGCCTACGTGTCCCTGGGGTTGCACTGGCTGT
Source organism: Chamaea fasciata (assembly GCF_029207755.1). NCBI lineage: Eukaryota > Metazoa > Chordata > Aves > Passeriformes > Sylviidae > Chamaea > Chamaea fasciata. The sequence continues at coordinate 20,461 of NW_027094604.1, forward strand.
CCCTAGGGTGCCCTGGCTGTCCCCTAGGTGTCCCTGGGGGTGCCCTGGCTGTCCCTAGGGTGCCCTGGCTGTACCCTCGTGTACCTGGGGGTGCCCTGCCTGGCCCCTAGGTGTTCTTGGGGGTGCCCTGGCTGACCCTAGGGTGCCCTGGCTGTGCTTTTGGTGTCTCTGGGGGTGCCCTGGCTGTCCCTAGGGTGCCCTGGCTGTGCCCTACGTGTCCCTGGGTGTGCCCTGGCTGTCCCCTAGGTGTCCCTGGGGGTGCCCTGGCTGTCTCTGGGGTGCCCTGGGGGTGCCCGGGGTGTCCCTGGAGGTGCACAGGGTGTCCCTGTGGTGCCCTGGAGGTCCCCTAGGTGTCCCTGGGGGTGCCCTGGGTGTCCCTGGGGTTCCCTGGCTGTCCCCTAGGTGTCCCTGGGGGGGGCCCTGGCTGTCCCCTAGGTGTCCCACGGTGTGCCCTGGGTGTCCCTGGGGGTGAACAGGGTGTCCCTGGCGTTCCCTGGCTGTCCCCTAGGTGTCCCTGGGGGTGCCCTGGGTGTCCCTGGGGGGGCCCTGGCTGTCCCCTTGGTGTCCCTGGGGGTGCATTAGGTGTCCCTGGGGGTGCCCAGTGTGTCCCTGGGGATCCCTGGCTGTCCCCTAGGTGTCCCTGGGAAGGCCCTGGGTGTCCCTGGGGGTGCACAGGGTGTCAGTGGGGTTCCCTGACTGTCCCGTACGTGTCCCTGGGGTTCCCTGGAGGTCCCCTTGGTGTCCCTGGGGGTGTCCTGAGTGTCCCTGGGCTGCACTGGCTGTCCCCTAGGTGTCCCTGGGGGGGCCCTGGCAGTCCCCGAGTTGTCCCTGGGGGTGCCCTGGGTGTCCCTGGGGGTGCACAGGGTGTCACTGGGGTTCCCTGGCAGTCCCGTACGTGTCCCTGGGGGTGCCGTGGAGGTCCCCTAGGTGTCCCTGGGGGTGCCCTCGCTGTCCCTGGGGTGCCCTGGCTGTCCCCAAGGTGTCCCTGGGGGTCCCCTTGGTGTCCCTGGGGGTGCCCAGGGTGTCCCTTAGGTGTCCCTGGGGGTGCCCTTGCTGTCCCCTAGCTGTCCCTGGGGGTACCCTGGCTGTTCCTGGGGTGCTCTGGATGTCCCCTTGGTGTCCCTGGGCGTGCCCTGGCTGTCCCCTTTGTGTCCCTAGGGTGCCCTGTCTGTGCCCTTGGTGTCCCTGGGGGTGCTCTGGCTTTCCCTAGGGTGCCGTGGCTGTCCCCTAGGTGTCCCTGGGGTGCCCTGGTGTCCCTCGGGGTGTACTGTCTGTGCCCTAGGTGTCCCTGTGGGTGCACTGACTGTCCCTAGGGTGCCCTGGCTGTCCCTTCGCTGTCCCTGGGGGTGGCCTGCCTGTCCCCTAGGTGTCCCTGGGGGTGCCCTGGGTGTCCCTGGGGATGCCGTGGCTGTCCCCTAGGTGTCCTTGGGGGTGCCCTGGGTGTCCCTGGGTGGCCCTGGCTGTCCCCTAGGGGTCTCTGGGGGTGCCCTGCCTGTCCCCTAGGTGTCCCGGAGGGTGCCCTGGCTGTCCCTAGGGTGCCCTGGCTGTGCCCTTGGTGTCCCTAGGGGTGCCCTGGCTGTCCCTTGGGTGCCCTGGCTGTCCCCTAGGGGTCGCTGGGGGTGCCCTGGCTGTCCCTGGAGTGCCCTGGCTGTCCCCTAAATGTCTCTGGGGGTGCCCTGGCTTTCCCCTCGGTGTCGCTGGGGGTGCCCTGGCTGTCTTTAGGGTGCCCTGGCTGTCCCCTAGGTGTCCCTGGGGGTGCCTTGCCTGTCCCTGGGGGTGCCCTGGCTGTCCCCTAGGTGTCCCTGGGGGGGCCCTGGCTGTCCCCTAGGTGTCCCTGGGGGAGCCCTAGGTGTCCCTGGGAGTGCCCTGGGTGTCTCTGGGGTGCCCTGGCTGTCCCCATGGTGTCCCTGTGGGTTCCCAGAGTGTCCCTGGGAGTGCCCTGGCTGTCCCCTAGGGGTCGCTGGGGGTGCCCTGGCTATCCCGTAGGTGTCCCTGGGGGTGCCCTGGGTGTCCCTGGAGTGCCCTGGCTGTCCCCTAAATGTCTCTGGGGGTGCCCTGGCTTTCCCCTCGGTGTCCCTGGGAATGCCCTGGCTGTCTTTAGGGTGCCCTGGCTGTCCCCTCGGTGTCCCTGGGGTGCCCTGGCTGTCCCCATGGTGTCCCTGTGGGTGCCCAGAGTGTCCCTGGGAGTGCCCTGGCTGTCCCCTAGGGGTCGCTGGGGGTGCCCTGGCTGTCCCGTCAGTGTCCCTGGGGGTGCCCTGCCTGTCCCCTAGGTGTCCCTGGGGGTGTCCTGCCTTCCCCTAGGTGTCTCTGGGGGTGCCCTACGTGTCCCTGGGGGTGCACTTGCTGTCCCTAGGGTGCCCTGGCTGTCCCCTCGGTGTCCCTGGGGGTGCCCTGCGTGTCCCCTAGGTGTCTCTGTGGGTGCCCTGGCTGTCCCTAGGGTGCCCTGGCTGTCCCCTCGCTGTCCCTGGGGGTGGCCTGCCTGTCCCCTAGGTGTCCTTGGGGGTGCCCTGGCTGTCCCTAGGGTGCCCTTGCTGTGCCCTCTGTGTCCCTGGGGGTGCCCTGGCTGTCCCTAGGGTGCCCTGGCTGTCCCCTAGGTTTCCGTGGGGGTGCCCTGGGTGTGCCTGGGGTGCCCTGGCTGTCCTCTAGGTGTCCCTGGGGGTGCCCAGAGTGTCCCTGGGAGTGCCCTGGCTGTCCCCTAGGGGTCGCTGGGGGTGCCCTGGCTGTCCCGTCAGTGTCCCTGGGAGTGCCCTGCCTGTCCCCTTGGTGTCCCTGGGGGTGTCCTGGGTGTCCCTGGAGTGCCCTGGCTGACCCCTAAATGTCCCTGGGGGTGCCCTGGCTGTCCCCTAGGTGTCCGTGGGGGTGCCCTGGGTGTGCCTGGGGTGCCCTGGCTGTCCTCTAGGTGTCCCTGGGGGTGCCCTGGGTGTCCCTGGGGATGCCCTGGCTGTCCCCTAGGTTTCCCTGGGAGTCCCCTGGGTGTCCCTGTGGGGGCCCTGGCTGTCCCCTAGGGTTCTCTGGGGGTGCCCTGCCTGTCCCCTAGGTGTCCCGGAGGGTGCCCTTGCTGTCCCTAGGGTGCCCTGGCTGTGCCCTTGATGTCCCTTGGGGTGCCCTGGCTGTCCCTAGGGTGCCCTGGCTGTCCCCTAGGTGTCCCTGGGGGTGCCCTGGCTGTCCCTGGAGTGCCCTGGCTGTCCCCTAGGTTTCCCTGTGGGTGCCCTGGCTGTCCCTAGGGTGCCCTGGCTGTCCCCTAGTTGTCCCTGGGGGTGCCCTGGCTGTCCCTGGGGTGCCCTGGCTTTCCCCTACGTGTCCCTGGGGGTGCCCTGCCTGTCCCCTAGATGACCCTGGGGGTGCCCTGGCTGTCCCTAGGGTGCCCTTGCCGTCCCCTAGGTGTCCTTGAAGGGTGCCCTGGGTGTCCCTGGGGGTGCCCAGGCTGTCCCCTAGGTGTCCCTGGGGGTGCCCAGGGTGTTCCTGCGTATGCCTTGGAGGTCCCCTAGATGTCCCTGGGGTGCCCTGGCTGTCCCATCGGTGTCCCTGGGGATGCCCAGGGTGTCCCTGGGGTGCCCTGGCTGTCCTCTACGTGTCCCTGGGGGTGCCCAGGGTGTCCCTGGGGGTGCCCTTGCTGTCCTGTAGGTGTCCCTGGGGATGCCCAGGGTGTCCTTGGGGTGCTCTGGCTGTCCCCTAGGTGTCCCTGGGGGTGCCCTGGCTGTCTCTGGGGTGCCCTGGGGGTGCCCGGGGTGTCCCTGGAGGTGCCCTGGGTGTCCCTGGGGTGCCCTGGATGTCCCCTAGGTGTCCCTGGGTGTGCCCTGGCTGTCCCAGTGGGTGCCCAGGCTGTCCCCTACGTGTGCCTGGGATGCCCTGGCTGTCTCGTCAGTGTCCCTGGGGGTGCCCTGGCTGTCCCTGGAGGTGCCCCGGCTGTCCCTTAGGTGTCCCTGGGGTGCCCTGACTGTCCCCTCGGTGGCCCTGGAGGTGCCCTGGCTGTCCCTAGGGTGCCCTGGCTGTCCCTTAGTTGTCCCTGGGTGTGCCCTGGGTGTCTCTGGGGTGCCCTGGCTGTCCCCAAGGTGTCCCTGGGGGTCCCCTTGGTGTCCCTGGGGGTGCCCAGGGTGTCCCTTAGGTGTCCCTGGGGGTGCCCTTGCTGTCCCCTAGCTGTCCCTGGGGGTACCCTGGCTGTTCCTGGGGTGCTCTGGATGTCCCCTTGGTGTCCCTGGGCGTGCCCTGGCTGTCTCCTTGGTGTCCCTAGGGTGCCCTGTCTGTGCCCTTGGTGTCCCTGGGGGTGCTCTGGCTTTCCCTAGGGTGCCCTGGCTGTCCCCTAGGTGTCCCTGGGGTGCCCTGGTGTCCCTCGGGGTGTACTGTCTGTGCCCTAGGTGTCCCTGGGTGTGCACTGGCTGTCCCTAGGGTGCCCTGGCTGTCCCTTCGCTTTCCCTGGGGGTGGCCTGCCTGTCCCCTAGGTGTCCTTGGGGGTGCCCTGGCTGTCCCTAGGGTGCCCTTGCTGTGCCCTCTGTGTCCCTGGGGGTGCCCTGGCTGTCCCCAGGGTGCCCTGGCTGTCCCTTAGTTGTCCCTGGGTGTGCCCTGGGTGTCTCTGGGGTGCCCTGCCTGTCCCCTAGGTGTCCCTGGGGGTGCCCTGGGTGTCCCTGGAGTGCCCTGGCTGTCCCCTAGGTGTCCCTGGGGGGGCCCTGGCTGTCTCCTAGGTGTCCCTGGGGGTGCCCTGGCTGTCCCCTACGTGTCCCTGGAGTGCCCTGGGTGTCCCTGGGGTGCCCTGGGGTGCCCTGGCTGTCCCCTAGGTGTCCCTGGGGGTGCCCTGCTTGTCCTCTACGTGTCCCTGGGGGTGCCCTCGCTGTCCATGGGGTGCCCTGGCTGTCCCCTAGGTGTCCCAGAGGACCCCCTGTCTGTCCTCTAGGTGTCCCTGGGGGTGCCCTGCCTGTCCCCTAGGTGTCCCTGGGGGTGCCCTGGGTGTCCCTGGGGGTGCACAGCGTGTCCCTGGGGTTCCCTGGCTCTCCCCTAGGTGTCCCTGGGGGTGCCCTGGGTGTCCCTGGGGGTGCACAGGGTGTCCCTGGGGTTCCCTGGCTGTCCCCAAGGTGTCCCTGGGGAGGCCCTGGCTGTCCCCTAGGTGTCCCTGGGGGTGCCCTGGCTGTCTCTGGGGTGCCCTGGGGGTGCCCTGGGTGTCCTTGGGGGTGCACAGGGTGTCCCTGGGGTGCCCTGGCTGTCCCCTAGGTGTCCCTGAGGTGCCCTACCTGTCCTCTAGGTGTCCCTGGGGGTGCCCTGGCTGTCCCCTCGGTGGCCCTGGGGGTGCCCTGGCTGTCCCTAGGGTGCCCTGGCTGTCCCTTAGGTGTCCCTGGGTGTGCCCTGGGTGTCTCTGGGGTGCCCTGCCTGTCCCCTAGGTGTCCCTGGGGGTGCCCTGGGTGTCCCTGGGGGTGCACAGGGTGTCCCTGGGGTTCCCTGGCTGTCCCCTAGGTGTCCCTGGGGGGGCCCTGGCTGTCCCCTAGGTGTCCCTGGGGGTGCCCTGGCTGTCCCTGGGGGTGCAGAGGGTGTCCCTGGGGTTCCCTGGCTGTCCCGTACGTGTCCCTGGGGATGCCTTGGAGGTCCCCTAGGCGTCCCTGGGGGGGGCCCTGGATGTCTCCTAGGTGTCCCTGGGGGTGCCCTGCCTGTCCTCTACGTGTCCCTGGGGGTGCCATCGCTGTCCCTGGGGTGCCCTGGCTGTCCCCTAGGTGTCCCTGGGGACGCCCTGTCTGTCCTCTAGGTGTCCCTTGGGGTGCCCTGCCTGTCCCCTTGGTGTCCCTGGGGGTGCCCTGGGTGTCCCTGGGGGTGCACAGTGTGTCCCTGGGGTTCCTTGGCTGTCCCGTACGTATCCCTGGGGGTGCCCTGGAGGTCCCCCAGGTGTCCCTGGGGGTGCCCTGGGTGTCCCTGTGGGTGCCCTGGCTGTCCCTACGTGTCCCTGGGGTGCCCTGGGTGTCCCTGGGGTGCCCTGGGGCGCCCTGCCTGTCCCCTAGGTGTCCCTGGGGGTGCCCTCGCTATCCCTAGGCTGCCCTGGCTGTCCCCTAGGTGTCCCTCGGGGTGCCCAGCTTGTCCCCTAGATGTCCTTGGGCGTGCCCTGGCTGTCCCTAGGGTGCCCTGGCTGTGCCCTGGGTGTCCCTGGTTGTGCCCTGGGTGTCCCTGGGGGGCCCTGGCTGTCCCCTAGGTGTCCCTGGGGGTGCCCTGGCTGTCTCTGGGGTGCCCTGGGGGTGCCCTGGGTGTCCCTGGGGGTGCACAGGGTGTCCCTGGGGTGCCCTGGCTGTCCCCTAGGTGTCCCTGGGGGTGCCCCGGCTGTCCCCTAGGTGTCCCTGGGGGTGCCCTGGGTGTCCCTGGGGGTGCCCCTGGCTGTCCCCTAGGTGTCCCTGGGAGTGCCCTGGCTGTCCATAGGGTGCCCTGGCTGTCCCCTGGGTGTCCCTGGGGTGCCCTGGCTGTCCTCTAGGTGTCCCTGGGGGTGCCCTGCCTGTCCCCTAAGTGTCCTGGGGGGTGCCCTGGCTGTCCCTAGGGTGCCCTGGCTGTGCCCTCGCTGTCCCTGGGGGTGGCCTGGCTGTCCCTGGAGTGCTTTGGCTGTCCCCTAGCTGTCCCTGGGGGTGCCCCGGCTGTCCCCTAGGTGTCCCTGGGGATGCCCTGGCTGTCCCTGGGGGTGCCCAGGCTGTCCCCTAGATGTCCCTGGGTGTGCCCTGGGTGTCCCTGGGGGTGCACAGGGTGTCCCTGGGGTTCCCTGGCTGTCCCGTACGTGTCCCTGGGGATGCCTTGGAGGTCCCCTAGGCGTCCCTGGGGGGGCCCTGGATGTCTCTTAGGTGTCCCTGGGGGTGTCCTGGCTGTCCCCTAGGTGTCTCTGGGGGGGCCCTGGCTTCCTCCTAAGTGTCCCTGGGGGTGCCCTGCCTGTCCTCTACGTGTCCCTGGGGGTGCCATCGCTGTCCCTGGGGTGCCCTGGCTGTCCCCTAGGTGTCCCTGGGGACGCCCTGTCTGTCCTCTAGGTGTCCCTGGGGGTGCCCTGCCTGTCCCCTAGGTGTCCCTGGGGGTGCCCTGGGTGTCCCTGGGGGTGCACAGTGTGTCCCTGGGGTTCCTTGGCTGTCCCGTACGTGTCCCTGGGGGTGCCCTGGAGGTCCCCCAGGTGTCCCTGGGGGTGCCCTGGGTGTCCCTGTGGGTGCCCTGGCTGTCCCTACGTGTCCCTGGGGTGCCCTGGGTGTCCCTGGGGTGCCCTGGGGCGCCCTGCCTGTCCCCTAGGTGTCCCTGGGGGTGCCCTCGCTATCCCTAGGCTGCCCTGGCTGTCCCCTAGGTGTCCCTGGGGGTGCCCTGCTTGTCCCCTAGATGTCCTTGGGGGTGCCCTGGCTGTCCCTAGGGTGCCCTGGCTGTGCCCTAGGTGTCCCTGCGTGTGCCCTGGGTGTCCCTGGGGGTGCACAGGGTGTCCCTGGGGTTCCCTGGCTGTCCCCTAGGTGTCCTTGGGGGTGCCCTGGGTGTTCCTGGGGGTGCACAGGGTGTCCCTGGGGTTCTCTGGCTGTCCCCTATGTGTCCCTGGGGGGCCCTGGCTGTCCCCTAGGTGTCCCTGGGGGGGTTCTGGCTGTCTCTGGGGTTCCTTGGCTGTCCCCTAGGTGTCCCTGGGGGTGCCCTGGCTGTCCCCTACGTGTCCCTGGGGGTGCCCTGGGTGTCCCTGGAGTGCCCTGACTGTCCCCTAGGTGTCCCTGAGGGGGCCCTGGCTGTCTTCTAGGTGTCCCTGGGGGTGCCCTGCCTGTCCCCTAAGTGTCCTAGGGGGTGCCCTGACTGTGCCCTCGGTGTCTCTGGGGGTGCCCTGGCTGTCCCTAGGGTGCCCTGGCTGTCCCTTATGTGTCCCTGGGTGTGCCCTGGGTGTCTCTAGGGTGCCCTGGCTGTCCCCTAGGTGTCCCTGGGGGTGTCCTGGGTGTCCCTGGGGGTGCCCAGGGTGTCCCTGGGGTTCCCTGGCTGTCCCGTACGTGTCCCTGGGGGTGCCCTGGAGGTCCCCTAGGCGTCCCTGGGGGTGCCCTGGGTGTCCCTGGGGTGCCCTGGCTGTCCCCTAGCTGTCCCTGGGGGGGCCCTGGCTGTCTCCTAGGTGTCCCTGGGGGTGCCCTGGCTGTTCCTGTGGGTGCCCTGGCTGTCCCCTTGGTGTCCCTGGGGTGCCCTGGGTGTCCCTGGGGTGCCCTGGAGTACCCTGGCTGTCCCCTAGGTGTCCATGGGGGGGCCCTGGCTGTCCCCTAGGTGTCCCTGGGGGTGCTCTGGCTGTCCCCTAAGTGTCCTAGGGGGTACCCTGGCTGTCCCTAGGGTGCCCTGGCTGTCCCTTAGGTTTCCCTGGGTGTGCCCTGGGTGTCTCTGGGGAGCCCTGGCTGTCTCCTAGGTGTCCCTGGGGTGCCCTGGCTGTCTCGTCAGTCTCCCTGAGGGTGCCCTGGCTGTCCCTGGGGTGCCCTGGGGGTGCCCTGGGTGTCCCTGGGCGTGCACAGGGTGTCCCTGGGGTGCCCTGGCTGTCCCCTCGGTGTCCCTGGGGGTGCCCTGCCTGTCCCCTAAGTGTCCTAGGGGGTGCCCTGGCTGTGCCCTCGGTGTCTCTGGGGGTGCCCTGGCTGTCCCTAGGGTGCCCTGGCTGTCCCTTAGGTGTCCCTGGGTGTGCCCTGGGTGTCTCTGGGGTGCCCTGGCTGTCCCCTAGCTGTCCCTGGGGGGGCCCTGACTGTCCCCTAGGTGTCCCTGGGGGTGCTCTGGCTGTCCCTGGGGGAGCTATGGCTGTCCCCTAGGTGTCCCTGGGGGGGCTTTGGCTGCCCCTAGGTGTCCCTGGGGGTGCCCTGGGTGTCCCTGGGGTGCCCTGGCTGTCCCCTCGGTGTCCCTGGGGGTGGCCTGCCTGTCCCTGGGGTGTCCTTGGGGGTGCCCTGGCTGTCCCTAGGGTGCCCTGGCTGTGCCCTCTGTGTCCCTGGGGGTGCCCTGGCTGTCCCTAGGGTACCCTGGCTGTCCCCTAGGTGTCCCTGGGGGTGCCCTGGGTTTGCCTGGGGTGCCCTGGCTGTCCTCTAGGTGTCCCTGGGGGTGCCCTGGGTGTCCCTGGGGGGGCCCTGGCTGTCCCCTAGGTGTCCCTGGGGGTGCCCTGGGTGTCCCTGGGGGGGCCCTGGCTGTCCCCTAGGTGTCCCTGGGGGTGCCCTGGCTGTGCCCTCGGTGTCCCGGAGGGTGCTCTGGCTGTCCCTAGGGTGCCCTGGCTGCACCCTAGGTGTCCCTGTGGGTGCCCTGGCTGTCCCCTAGGTGTCCCTGGGGGTGCCCTGGGTGTCCCTGGGGGGCCCTGGCTGTCCCCTAGCTGTCCCTGGGGGGGCCCTGGCTGTCTCCTAGGTGTCCCTGGGGGTGCCCTGGCTGTTCTGTGGGTGCCCTGGCTGTCCCCTTCGTGTCCCTGGGGTGCCCTGGGTGTCCCTGGGGTGTCCTGGAGTACCCTGGCTGTCCCCTAGGTGTCCATGGGGGGGCCCTGCCTGTCCCCTAGGTGTCCCTGGGGGGGTCCTGGCTGTCTCTGGGGTTCCCTGGCTGTCCCCTTCGTGTCCCTGGGGTGCCCTGGGTGTCCCTGGGGTGTCCTGGAGTACCCTGGCTGTCCCCTAGGTGTCCATGGGGGGGCCCTGCCTGTCCCCTAGGTGTCCCTGGGGGGGTCCTGGCTGTCTCTGGGGTTCCCTGGCTGTCTCCTAGGTGTCCCCGGGGGTGCCCTCGCCGTCCCCTAGCTGTCCCTGGGGGTGCCCTGGGTGTCCCCTCGGTGTCTTTGGGGGTGCCCTGCCTGTCCCCTAGGTGTCCATGGGGGGGCCCTGCCTGTCCCCTAGGCGTCCCTGGGGGTGCCCTGGGTGTCCCTGGGGTGCCCTGGCTTTCCCCTAGCTGTCCCTGGGGGGGCCCTGGCTGTCTCCTAGGTGTCCCTGGGGGTGCCCTGGCTGTTCCTGTGGGTGCCCTGGCTGTCCCCTTCGTGTCCCTGGGGTGCCCTGGGTGTCCCTGGGGTGCCCTGGAGTACCCTGGCTGTCCCCTAGGTGTCCATGGGGGGGCCCTGGCTGTCCCCTAGGTGTCCCTGGGGGTGCTCTGGCTGTCCCCTAAGTGTCCTAGGGGGTACCCTGGCTGTCCCTAGGGTGCCCTGGCTGTCCCTTAGGTTTCCCTGGGTGTGCCCTGGGTGTCTCTGGGGAGCCCTGGCTGTCCCCTAGGTGTCCCTGGGGGGGCCCTGGCTGTCCCTGGGGGAGCCATGGCTGTCCCTGGGGGTGCCCTGGCTGTCCCCTAGGTGTCCCTGGGGGTGCCCTGGCTGTCCCTAGGGTGCCCTTGCTGTGCCCTCGGTGTCCCTGGGGGTGCCATGGCTGTCCACTACGTGTCCCTGGGGGTGCCCTGGATGTCCCTGGGGTGCCCTGACTGTCCCCTAGGTGTCCCTGAGGGGGCCCTGGCTGTCTCCTAGGTGTCCCTGGGGTGCCCTGGCTGTCTCGTCAGTCTCCCTGAGGGTGCCCTGGCTGTCCCTGGGGTGCCCTGGGGGTGCCCTGGGTGTCCCTGGGCGTGCACAGGGTGTCCCTGGGGTGCCCTGGCTGTCCCCTCGGTGTCCCTGGGGGTGCCCTGCCTGTCCCCTAAGTGTCCTAGGGGGTGCCCTGGCTGTGCCCTCGGTGTCTCTGGGGGTGCCCTGGCTGTCCCTAGGGTGCCCTGGCTGTCCCTTAGGTGTCCCTGGGTGTGCCCTGGGTGTCTCTGGGGTGCCCTGGCTGTCCCCTAGCTGTCCCTGGGGGGGCCCTGACTGTCCCCTAGGTGTCCCTGGGGGTGCTCTGGCTGTCCCTGGGGGGGCTTTGGCTGCCCCTAGGTGTCCCTGGGGGTGCCCTGGGTGTCCCTGGGGTGCCCTGGCTGTCCCCTCGGTGTCCCTGGGGGTGGCCTGCCTGTCCCTGGGGTGTCCTTGGGGGTGCCCTGGCTGTCCCTAGGGTGCTCTGGCTGTGCCCTCTGTGTCCCTGGGGGTGCCCTGGCTGTCCCTAGGGTACCCTGGCTGTCCCCTAGGTGTCCCTGGGGGTGCCCTGGGTTTGCCTGGGGTGCCCTGGCTGTCCTCTAGGTGTCCCTGGGGGTGCCCTGGGTGTCCCTGGGGATGCCCTGGCTGTCCCCTAGGTGTCCCTGGGGGTGCCCTGGGTGTCCCTGGGGGGGCCCTGGCTGTCCCCTAGGTGTCCCTGGGGGTGCCCTGGCTGTGCCCTCGGTGTCCCGGAGGGTGCTCTGGCTGTCCCTAGGGTGCCCTGGCTGCACCCTAGGTGTCCCTGTGGGTGCCCTGGCTGTCCCCTAGGTGTCCCTGGGGGTGCCCTGGGTGTCCCTGGGGGGCCCTGGCTGTCCCCTAGCTGTCCCTGGGGGGGCCCTGGCTGTCTCCTAGGTGTCCCTGGGGGTGCCCTGGCTGTTCTGTGGGTGCCCTGGCTGTCCCCTTCGTGTCCCTGGGGTGCCCTGGGTGTCCCTGGGGTGTCCTGGAGTACCCTGGCTGTCCCCTAGGTGTCCATGGGGGGGCCCTGCCTGTCCCCTAGGTGTCCCTGGGGGGGTCCTGGCTGTCTCTGGGGTTCCCTGGCTGTCCCCTAGGTGTCCCTGGGGGTGCCCTGGCGTTCTCTGGGGTGCCCTGGGGGTGCCCTGGGTGTCCCTGGAGGTGCACAGGGTGTCCGTGGGGTGCTCTGGAGGTCCGCTAGGTGTCCCTGGGGGTGCCCTGGGTGTTGCTGGGGTGCCCTGGCTGTCCCCTAGGTGTTCCTGGGGGTGCCCCGGCTGTCCCCTAGGTGTCCCTGGGGGTGCCCTGGCTGTCCCTGGGGGTGCACAGGGTGTCCCTTGGGTTCCCTTGGTTTCCCGTACGTGTCCCTGGGGGTGCCCTGGAGGTCCCCTTGGTGTCCTTTGGGGTGCCCTGGGTGTCCCTGGGGTGCCCTGGCTGTCCCCTAGGTGTCCCTGGGGGGGCCCTGGCTGTCTCCTAGGTGTCCCTGGGGGTGCCCTGGGCGTCCCTGGGGTGCCCTGGGGTGCCCTGGCGGTCCCCTAGGTGTCCCTGGGGTGCCCTGGGTGTCCCTGGGGTGCCCTGGAGTGCCTTGGCTGTCCCCTAGTGTCCCTGGAGGTGCCCTGCCTGTCCCGTAGGTGTCCCTCGGGGTGCCCTCGCTGTCCCTGGGGTGCCCTTGCTGTCCCCTAGGCGGCCCTGGGGGTGCCCTGGGTGTCCCCGGGGGTGCCCTCGCCGTCCCCTAGGTGTCCCTGGGGGTGCCCTGGGTGTCCCCTCGGTGTCTTTGGGGGTGCCCTGCCTGTCCCCTAGGTGTCGTTGGGGGTGCCCTGGGTGTCCCTGGGGGTGCCCTGGCTGTCCCCTAGGTGTCCCTGGGGGTGCCCTGGCTGTCCCCTAAGTGTCCTAGGGGGTACCCTGGCTGTCCCTAGGGTGCCCTGGCTGTCCCTTAGGTGTCCCTGGGTGTGCCCTGGGTGTCTCTGGGGAGCCCTGGCTGTCCCCTAGGTGTCCCTGGGGGGCCCAGGCTGTCCCTGGGGGAGCCATGGCTGTCCCTGGGAGTGCCCTGCATGTCCCCTAGGTGTCCCTTTGGGGGGTCCTGGCTGTCTCTGGGGTTCCTTGGCTGTCCCCTAGGTGTCCCTGGGGGTGCCCTGGCTGTCCCCTACGTGTCCCTGGTGGTGCCCTGGGTGTCCCTGGAGTGCCCTGACTGTCCCCTAGGTGTCCCTGAGGGGGCCTTGGCTGTCTTCTAGGTGTCCCTGGGGGTGCCCTGCCTGTCCCCTAAGTGTCCTAGGGGGTGCCCTGGCTGTGCCCTCGGTGTCTCTGGGGGTGCCCCGGCTGTCCCTAGGGTGCCCTGGCTGTCCCTTATGTGTCCCTGGGTGTGCCCTGGGTGTCTCTAGGGTGCCCTGGCTGTCCCCTAGGTGTCCCTGGGGGTGTCCTGGGTGTCCCTGGGGGTGCCCAGGGTGTCCCTGGGGTTCCCTGGCTGTCCCGTAGGTGTCCCTGGGGGTGCCCTGGGTGGCCCTGGGGGTGCACAGGGTGTCCCTGGGGGTGCCCTGGCTGTCCCTGGGGGTGCACAGGGTGTCCCTGGGGTGCCCTGGCTGTCCCGTACGTGTCCCTGGGGGTGCCCTGGAGGTCCCCTAGGCGTCCCTGGGGGTGCCCTGGGTGTCCCTGGGGTGCCCTGGCTGTCCCCTAGCTGTCCCTGGGGGGGCCCTGGCTGTCTCCTAGGTGTCCCTGGGGGTGCCCTGGCTGTTCCTGTGGGTGCCCTGGCTGTCCCCTTCGTGTCCCTGGGGTGCCCTGGGTGTCCCTGGGGTGCCCTGGAGTACCCTGGCTGTCCCCTAGGTGTCCATGGGGGGGCCCTGGCTGTCCCCTAGGTGTCCCTGGGGGTGCTCTGGCTGTCCCCTAAGTGTCCTAGGGGGTACCCTGGCTGTCCCTAGGGTGCCCTGGCTGTCCCTTAGGTTTCCCTGGGTGTGCCCTGGGTGTCTCTGGGGAGCCCTGGCTGTCCCCTATGTGTCCCTGGGGGGGCCCTGGCTGTCCCTGGGGGAGCCATGGCTGTCCCTGGGGGTGCCCTGGCTGTCCCCTAGGTGTCCCTGGGGGTGCCCTGGCTGTCCCTAGGGTGCCCTTGCTGTGCCCTCGGTGTCCCTGGGGGTGCCATGGCTGTCCCCTACGTGTCCCTGGGGGTGCCCTGGATGTCCCTGGGGTGCCCTGACTGTCCCCTAGGTGTCCCTGAGGGGGCCCTGGCTGTCTCCTAGGTGTCCCTGGGGTGCCCTGGCTGTCTCGTCAGTCTCCCTGAGGGTGCCCTGGCTGTCCCTGGGGGTGCCCTGGGTGTCCCTGGGGTGCCCTGGCTGTCCCCTAGGTGTTCCTGGGGGTGCCCCGGCTGTCCCCTAGGTGTCCCTGGGGGTGCCCTGGCTGTCCCTGGGGGTGCACAGGGTGTCCCTTGGGTTCCCTGGCTGTCCCGTACGTGTCCCTGGGGGTGCCCTGGAGGTCCCCTTGGTGTCCTTTGGGGTGCCCTGGGTGTCCCTGGGGTGCCCTGGCTGTCCCCTAGGTGTCCCTGGGGGGGCCCTGGCTGTCTCCTAGGTGTCCCTGGGGGTGCCCTGGGCGTCCCTGGGGTGCCCTGGGGTGCCCTGGCGGTCCCCTAGGTGTCCCTGGGGTGCCCTGGGTGCCCCTGGGGTGCCCTGGAGTGCCTTGGCTGTCCCCTAGTGTCCCTGGAGGTGCCCTGCCTGTCCCGTACGTGTCCCTGGGGGTGCCCTCGCTGTCCCTGGGGTGCCCTTGCTGTCCCCTAGGCGGCCCTGGGGGTGCCCTGGGTGTCCCCGGGGGTGCCCTCGCCGTCCCCTAGGTGTCCCTGGGGGTGCCCTGGGTGTCCCCTCGGTGTCTTTGGGGGTGCCCTGCCTGTCCCCTAGGTGTCGTTGGGGGTGCCCTGGGTGTCCCTGGGGGTGCCCTGGCTGTCCCCTAGGTGTCCCTGGGGGTGCCCTGGCTGTCCCCTAAGTGTCCTAGGGGGTACCCTGGCTGTCCCTAGGGTGCCCTGGCTGTCCCTTAGGTGTCCCTGGGTGTGCCCTGGGTGTCTCTGGGGAGCCCTGGCTGTCCCCTAGGTGTCCCTGGGGGGCCCAGGCTGTCCCTGGGGGAGCCATGGCTGTCCCTGGGAGTGCCCTGCCTGTCCCCTAGGTGTCCCTGGGGGGGTCCTGGCTGTCTCTGGGGTTCCTTGGCTGTCCCCTAGGTGTCCCTGGGGGTGCCCTGGCTGTCCCCTACGTGTCCCTGGGGGTGACCTGGGTGCCTCTAGGGTGCCCTGGCTGTCCCCTAGGTGTCCCTGGGGGTGTCCTGGGTGTCCCTGGGGGTGCCCTGGCTGTCCCTAGGGTGCCCTGGCTGTCCCTTATGTGTCCCTGGGTGTGCCCTGGGTGTCTCTAGGGTGCCCTGGCTGTCCCCTAGGTGTCCCTGGGGGTGTCCTGGGTTTCCCTGGGGGTGCCCAGGGTGTCCCTGGGGTTCCCTGGCTGTCCCGTAGGTGTCCCTGGGGGTGCCCTGGGTGTCCCTGGGGGTGCACAGGGTGTCCCTGGGGGTGCCCTGGCTGTCCCTGGGGGTGCACAGGGTGTCCCTGGTGTTCCCTGGCTGTCCCGTACGTGTCCCTGGGGGTTCCCTGGAGGTCCCCTAGGCGTCCCTGGGGGTGCCCTGGGTGTCCCTGGGGTGCCCTGGCTGTCCCCTAGCTGTCCCTGGGGGGGCCCTGGCTGTCTCCTAGGTGTCCCTGGGGGTGCCCTGGCTGTTCCTGTGGGTGCCCTGGCTGTCCCCTAAGTGTCCCTGGGGGTGCCCTGGGTGTCCCTGGGGGGGCCCTGGCTGTCCCCTAGGTGTCCCTGGGGGTGCCCTGGCTGTGCCCTCGGTGTCCCGGAGGGTGCTCTGGCTGTCCCTAGGGTGCCCTGGCTGCACCCTAGGTGTCCCTGGGGGTGCCCTGGCTGTCCCCTAGGTGTCCCTGGGGGTGCCCTGGGTGTCCCTGGGGGCCCCTGGCTGTCCCCTAGGTGTCCCTGGGGGTGCATTAGGTGTCCCTGGGGGTGCCCAGGGTGTCCCTGGGGTTCCCTGGCTGTCCCCTAGGTGTCCCTGCCTCGCTCGTATCCTCGACTCCGCCTCCGGCGCCATGGTGACTCCCCTCCCAGTCTGGACCAGTGTGGCCTCACCCCCTCCCCTGGGGCCATCCGACCCATCCCAGTATAGACCAGTAAGGCACCGAGTGGCCACCATGGACCCCCACACGCCTGCCAGTTCATCCCAGTTCATCCCAGTCCACTCTTCGTCCATCCCAGGTTTCTCTGGTCAGCCTCCCAGTGCTCTCAGTCCATCCCAGTCCCGCAGGTGTTGGTGCTTGGGGCTTGATGAGCTGGTGCCTGTCCGCAACGTGGAGCGGCTCAAACGGGACCTCAGGGTGAGGGGGGCGCGGATTTGGGGGGATCCTGGGGGTCCTGAGTTGTCGTGGAGGGGGTTTTTGGGTTGTGGGGGGTCTGGGGGGAGTCCTGGGGGCTGCTTTGGGTGCTTTGGGGGGTATTCGGGAGGTTTGGGCGGCCCATTTGAGGCATCAAAAACCTGAGGAGGGTTTTGACAGCTCCTGGAGGTGGAGGGGGCCGTGGGGGTGAGCTGGCTGTCCCAGGGGGTTCCTGGCTGTCCCTCGATGTCCCTGGGGTGCCCTGGCTGTCACTTAGGTGTCCCTCGGGGTGCCCTGGGTGTCCCTGGGGTGCCCTGGCTGTCCCCTTGGTGTCCCTGGGGGTGCCCTGTGGGTCCCTGTGGTGTCCTGGGGGTGCCCTGGTGTCCCTGGGGGGGGCCTGGCTGTCCCCTAGGTGTCCCTGGGGGCGCCTTGGCTGTCCTCTAGGTGTCCCTGGGGATGCCCTGCCTGTCGCCTACATGTCCCTGGGGTTGCACTGGCTGTCCCTAGGGTGCCCTGGCTGTGCTTTTGGTGTCTCTGGGGGTGCCCTGGCTGTCCCTAGGGTGCCCTGGCTGTGCCCTACGTGTCCCTGGGGGTGCCCTGGCTGTCTCTGGGGTGCCCTGGGGGTGCCCGGGGTGTCCCTGGAGGTGCACAGGGTGTCCCTGTGGTGCCCTGGAGGTCCCCTAGGTGTCCCTGGGGGTGCCCTGGGTGTCCCTGGGGTGCCGTGGATGTCCCTTAGGTGTCCCTGGGTGTGCCCTGGGTGTCTCTGGGGTGCCCTGGCTGTCCCCTAGCTGTCCCTGGGGGGGCCCTGACTGTCCCCTAGGTGTCCCTGGGGGTGCTCTGGCTGTCCCTGGGGGGGCTTTGGCTGCCCCTAGGTGTCCCTGGGGGTGCCCTGGGTGTCCCTGGGGTGCCCTGGCTGTCCCCTCGGTGTCCCTGGGGGTGGCCTGCCTGTCCCTGGGGTGTCCTTGGGGGTGCCCTGGCTGTCCCTAGGGTGCTCTGGCTGTGCCCTCTGTGTCCCTGGGGGTGCCCTGGCTGTCCCTAGGGTACCCTGGCTGTCCCCTAGGTGTCCCTGGGGGTGCCCTGGGTTTGCCTGGGGTGCCCTGGCTGTCCTCTAGGTGTCCCTGGGGGTGCCCTGGGTGTCCCTGGGGATGCCCTGGCTGTCCCCTAGGTGTCCCTGGGGGTGCCCTGGGTGTCCCTGGGGGGGCCCTGGCTGTCCCCTAGGTGTCCCTGGGGGTGCCCTGGCTGTGCCCTCGGTGTCCCGGAGGGTGCTCTGGCTGTCCCTAGGGTGCCCTGGCTGCACCCTAGGTGTCCCTGTGGGTGCCCTGGCTGTCCCCTAGGTGTCCCTGGGGGTGCCCTGGGTGTCCCTGGGGGGCCCTGGCTGTCCCCTAGCTGTCCCTGGGGGGGCCCTGGCTGTCTCCTAGGTGTCCCTGGGGGTGCCCTGGCTGTTCTGTGGGTGCCCTGGCTGTCCCCTTCGTGTCCCTGGTGTGCCCTGGGTGTCCCTGGGGTGTCCTGGAGTACCCTGGCTGTCCCCTAGGTGTCCATGGGGGGGCCCTGCCTGTCCCCTAGGTGTCCCTGGGGGGGTCCTGGCTGTCTCTGGGGTTCCCTGGCTGTCCCCTAGGTGTCCCTGGGGGTGCCCTGGCGTTCTCTGGGGTGCCCTGGGGGTGCCCTGGGTGTCCCTGGAGGTGCACAGGGTGTCCGTGGGGTGCTCTGGAGGTCCGCTAGGTGTCCCTGGGGGTGCCCTGGGTGTTGCTGGGGTGCCCTGGCTGTCCCCTAGGTGTTCCTGGGGGTGCCCCGGCTGTCCCCTAGGTGTCCCTGGGGGTGCCCTGGCTGTCCCTGGGGGTGCACAGGGTGTCCCTTGGGTTCCCTTGGTTTCCCGTACGTGTCCCTGGGGGTGCCCTGGAGGTCCCCTTGGTGTCCTTTGGGGTGCCCTGGGTGTCCCTGGGGTGCCCTGGCTGTCCCCTAGGTGTCCCTGGGGGGGCCCTGGCTGTCTCCTAGGTGTCCCTGGGGGTGCCCTGGGCGTCCCTGGGGTGCCCTGGGGTGCCCTGGCTGTCCCCTAGGTGTCCCTGGGGTGCCCTGGGTGTCCCTGGGGTGCCCTGGAGTGCCTTGGCTGTCCCCTCGTGTCCCTGGAGGTGCCCTGCCTGTCCCGTAGGTGTCCCTCGGGGTGCCCTCGCTGTCCCTGGGGTGCCCTTGCTGTCCCCTAGGCGGCCCTGGGGGTGCCCTGGGTGTCCCCGGGGGTGCCCTCGCCGTCCCCTAGGTGTCCCTGGGGGTGCCCTGGGTGTCCCCTCGGTGTCTTTGGGGGTGCCCTGCCTGTCCCCTAGGTGTCGTTGGGGGTGCCCTGGGTGTCCCTGGGGGTGCCCTGGCTGTCCCCTAGGTGTCCCTGGGGGTGCCCTGGCTGTCCCCTAAGTGTCCTAGGGGGTACCCTGGCTGTCCCTAGGGTGCCCTGGCTGTCCCTTAGGTGTCCCTGGGTGTGCCCTGGGTGTCTCTGGGGAGCCCTGGCTGTCCCCTAGGTGTCCCTGGGGGGCCCAGGCTGTCCCTGGGGGAGCCATGGCTGTCCCTGGGAGTGCCCTGCATGTCCCCTAGGTGTCCCTTTGGGGGGTCCTGGCTGTCTCTGGGGTTCCTTGGCTGTCCCCTAGGTGTCCCTGGGGGTGCCCTGGCTGTCCCCTACGTGTCCCTGGTGGTGCCCTGGGTGTCCCTGGAGTGCCCTGACTGTCCCCTAGGTGTCCCTGAGGGGGCCTTGGCTGTCTTCTAGGTGTCCCTGGGGGTGCCCTGCCTGTCCCCTAAGTGTCCTAGGGGGTGCCCTGGCTGTGCCCTCGGTGTCTCTGGGGGTGCCCCGGCTGTCCCTAGGGTGCCCTGGCTGTCCCTTATGTGTCCCTGGGTGTGCCCTGGGTGTCTCTAGGGTGCCCTGGCTGTCCCCTAGGTGTCCCTGGGGGTGTCCTGGGTGTCCCTGGGGGTGCCCAGGGTGTCCCTGGGGTTCCCTGGCTGTCCCGTAGGTGTCCCTGGGGGTGCCCTGGGTGGCCCTGGGGGTGCACAGGGTGTCCCTGGGGGTGCCCTGGCTGTCCCTGGGGGTGCACAGGGTGTCCCTGGGGTGCCCTGGCTGTCCCGTACGTGTCCCTGGGGGTGCCCTGGAGGTCCCCTAGCCGTCCCTGGGGATGCCCTGGGTGTCCCTGGGGTGCCCTGGCTGTCCCCTAGCTGTCCCTGGGGGGGCCCTGGCTGTCTCCTAGGTGTCCCTGGGGGTGCCCTGGCTGTTCCTGTGGGTGCCCTGGCTGTCCCCTTCGTGTCCCTGGGGTGCCCTGGGTGTCCCTGGGGTGCCCTGGAGTACCCTGGCTGTCCCCTAGGTGTCCATGGGGGGGCCCTGGCTGTCCCCTAGGTGTCCCTGGGGGTGCTCTGGCTGTCCCCTAAGTGTCCTAGGGGGTACCCTGGCTGTCCCTAGGGTGCCCTGGCTGTCCCTTAGGTTTCCCTGGGTGTGCCCTGGGTGTCTCTGTGGAGCCCTGGCTGTCCCCTATGTGTCCCTGGGGGGGCCCTGGCTGTCCCTGGGGGAGCCATGGCTGTCCCTGGGGGTGCCCTGGCTGTCCCCTAGGTGTCCCTGGGGGTGCCCAGGCTGTCCCTAGGGTGCCCTTGCTGTGCCCTCGGTGTCCCTGGGGGTGCCAT
The DNA here is from genome assembly GCF_029207755.1 of Chamaea fasciata. Classification (NCBI taxonomy): domain Eukaryota; kingdom Metazoa; phylum Chordata; class Aves; order Passeriformes; family Sylviidae; genus Chamaea; species Chamaea fasciata. Next base: position 39,900 of record NW_027094604.1, read on the forward strand.
GGCTGTCCCCTACGTGTCCCTGGGGGTGCCCTGGATGTCCCTGGGGTGCCCTGACTGTCCCCTAGGTGTCCCTGAGGGGGCCCTGGCTGTCTCCTAGGTGTCCCTGGGGTGCCCTGGCTGTCTCGTCAGTCTCCCTGAGGGTGCCCTGGCTGTCCCTGGGGGTGCCCTGGGTGTCCCTGGGGCGCCCTGGCTGTCCCCTAGGTGTTCCTGAGGGTGCCCCGGCTGTCCCCTAGGTGTCCCTGGGGGTGCCCTGGCTGTCCCTGGGGGTGCACAGGGTGTCCCTTGGGTTCCCTGGCAGTCCCGTACGTGTCCCTGGGAGTGCCCTGGAGGTCCCCTTGGTGTCCTTTGGGGTGCCCTGGGTGTCCCTGGGGTGCCCTGGCTGTCCCCTAGGTGTCCCTGGGGGGGCCCTGGCTGTCTCCTAGGTGTCCCTGGGGGTGCCCTGGGCGTCCCTGGGGTGCCCTGGGGTGCCCTGGCTGTCCCCTAGGTGTCCCTGGGGTGCCCTGGGTGCCCCTGGGGTGCCCTGGAGTGCCTTGGCTGTCCCCTAGTGTCCCTGGAGGTGCCCTGCCTGTCCCGTACGTGTCCCTGGGGGTGCCCTCGCTGTCCCTGGGGTGCCCTTGCTGTCCCCTAGGCGGCCCTGGGGGTGCCCTGGGTGTCCCCGGGGGTGCCCTCGCCGTCCCCTAGGTGTCCCTGGGGGTGCCCTGGGTGTCCCCTCGGTGTCTTTGGGGGTGCCCTGCCTGTCCCCTAGGTGTCGTTGGGGGTGCCCTGGGTGTCCCTGGGGGTGCCCTGGCTGTCCCCTAGGTGTCCCTGGGGGTGACCTGGCTGTCCCCTAAGTGTCCTAGGGGGTACCCTGGCTGTCCCTAGGGTGCCCTGGCTGTCCCTTAGGTGTCCCTGGGTGTGCCCTGGGTGTCTCTGGGGAGCCCTGGCTGTCCCCTAGGTGTCCCTGGGGGGCCCAGGCTGTCCCTGGGGGAGCCATGGCTGTCCCTGGGAGTGCCCTGCCTGTCCCCTAGGTGTCCCTGGGGGGGTCCTGGCTGTCTCTGGGGTTCCTTGGCTGTCCCCTAGGTGTCCCTGGGGGTGCCCTGGCTGTCCCCTACGTGTCCCTGGGGGTGACCTGGGTGCCTCTAGGGTGCCCTGGCTGTCCCCTAGGTGTCCCTGGGGGTGTCCTGGGTGTCCCTGGGGGTGCCCTGGCTGTCCCTAGGGTGCCCTGGCTGTCCCTTATGTGTCCCTGGGTGTGCCCTGGGTGTCTCTAGGGTGCCCTGGCTGTCCCCTAGGTGTCCCTGGGGGTGTCCTGGGTTTCCCTGGGGGTGCCCAGGGTGTCCCTGGGGTTCCCTGGCTGTCCCGTAGGTGTCCCTGGGGGTGCCCTGGGTGTCCCTGGGGGTGCACAGGGTGTCCCTGGGGGTGCCCTGGCTGTCCCTGGGGGTGCACAGGGTGTCCCTGGTGTTCCCTGGCTGTCCCGTACGTGTCCCTGGGGGTGCCCTGGAGGTCCCCTAGGCGTCCCTGGGGGTGCCCTGGGTGTCCCCTGGGTGCCCTGGCTGTCCCCTAGCTGTCCCTGGGGGGGCCCTGGCTGTCTCCTAGGTGTCCCTGGGGGTGCCCTGGCTGTTCCTGTGGGTGCCCTGGCTGTCCCCTAAGTGTCCCTGGGGGTGCCCTGGGTGTCCCTGGGGGGGCCCTGGCTGTCCCCTAGGTGTCCCTGGGGGTGCCCTGGCTGTGCCCTCGGTGTCCCGGAGGGTGCTCTGGCTGTCCCTAGGGTGCCCTGGCTGCACCCTAGGTGTCCCTGGGGGTGCCCTGGCTGTCCCCTAGGTGTCCCTGGGGGTGCCCTGGGTGTTCCTGGGGGCCCCTGGCTGTCCCCTAGGTGTCCCTGGGGGTGCATTAGGTGTCCCTGGGGGTGCCCAGGGTGTCCCTGGGGTTCCCTGGCTGTCCCCTAGGTGTCCCTGCCTCGCTCGTATCCTCGACTCCGCCTCCGGCGCCATGGTGACTCCCCTCCCAGTCTGGACCAGTGTGGCCTCACCCCCTCCCCTGGGGCCATCCGACCCATCCCAGTATAGACCAGTAAGGCACCGAGTGGCCACCATGGACCCCCACACGCCTGCCAGTTCATCCCAGTTCATCCCAGTCCACTCTTCGTCCATCCCAGGTTTCTCTGGTCACCCTCCCAGTGCTCTCAGTCCATCCCAGTCCCGCAGGTGTTGGTGCTTGGGGCTTGATGAGCTGGTGCCTGTCCGCAACGTGGAGCGGCTCAAACGGGACCTCAGGGTGAGGGGGGCGCGGATTTGGGGGGATCCTGGGGGTCCTGAGTTGTCGTGGAGGGGGTTTTTGGGTTGTGGGGGGTCTGGGGGGAGTCCTGGGGGCTGCTTTGGGTGCTTTGGGGGGTATTCGGGAGGTTTGGGCGGCCCATTTGAGGCATCAAAAACCTGAGGAGGGTTTTGACAGCTCCTGGAGGTGGAGGGGGCCGTGGGGGTGAGCTGGCTGTCCCAGGGGGTTCCTGGCTGTCCCTCGATGTCCCTGGGGTGCCCTGGCTGTCACTTAGGTGTCCCTCGGGGTGCCCTGGGTGTCCCTGGGGTGCCCTGGCTGTCCCCTTGGTGTCCCTGGGGGTGCCCTGTGGGTCCCTGTGGTGTCCTGGGGGTGCCCTGGTGTCCCTGGGGGGGGCCTGGCTGTCCCCTAGGTGTCCCTGGGGGCGCCTTGGCTGTCCTCTAGGTGTCCCTGGGGATGCCCTGCCTGTCGCCTACATGTCCCTGGGGTTGCACTGGCTGTCCCTAGGGTGCCCTGGCTGTGCTTTTGGTGTCTCTGGGGGTGCCCTGGCTGTCCCTAGGGTGCCCTGGCTGTGCCCTACGTGTCCCTGGGTGTGCCCTGGCTGTCCCCTAGGTGTCCCTGGGGGTGCCCTGGCTGTCTCTGGGGTGCCCTGGGGGTGCCCGGGGTGTCCCTGGAGGTGCACAGGGTGTCCCTGTGGTGCCCTGGAGGTCCCCTAGGTGTCCCTGGGGGTGCCCTGGGTGTCCCTGGGGTGCCGTGGATGTCCCCTAGGTGTCCCTGGGTGTGCCCTGGCTGTCCCAGTGGGTGCCCAGGCTGACCCCTACGTGTGCCTGGGATGCCCTGGCTGTCTCGTCAGTGTCCCTGGGGGTGCCCTGGCTGTCCCTGGGGGTGCCCCGGCTGTCCCCTAGGTGTCCCTGGGGTGCCCTGCATGTCCCCTCGGTGGCCCTGGAGGTGCCCTGGCTGTCCCTAGGGTGCCCTGGCTGTCCCTTAGTTGTCCCTGGGTGTGCCCTGGGTGTCTCTGGGGTGCCCTGCCTGTCCCTAGGTGTCCCTGGGGGGGCCCTGGCTGTCTCCTAGGTGTCCCTGGGGGTGCCCTGGCTGTCCCCTCCGTGTCCCTGGGGTGCCCTGGGTGTCCCTGGGGTGCCCTGGGGTGCCCTGGCTGTCCCCTAGGTGTCCCTGGGGGTGCCCTGCTTGTCCTCTACGTGTCCCTGGGGGTGCCCTCGCTGTCCCTGGGGTGCCCTGGCTGTCCCCTAGGTGTCCCAGAGGACCCCCTGTCTGTCCTCTAGGTGTCCCTGGGGGTGCCCTGCCTGTCCCCTAGGTGTCCCTGGGGGTGCCCTGGGTGTCCCTGGGGGTGCACAGCGTGTCCCTGGGGTTCCCTGGCTCTCCCCTAGGTGTCCCTGGGGGTGCCCTGGGTGTCCCTGGGGGTGCACAGGGTGTCCCTGGGGTTCCCTGGCTGTCCCCAAGGTGTCCCTGGGGAGACCCTGGCTGTCCCCTAGGTGTCCCTGGGGGTGCCCTGGCTGTCTCTGGGGTGCCCTGGGGGTGCCCTGGGTGTCCCTGGGGGTGCACAGGGTGTCCCTGGGGTGCCCTGGCTGTCCCCTAGGTGTCCCTGGGGGTGCCCTGACTGTCCCTGGGAGTGCCCCGGCTGTCCCCTAGGTGTCCCTGAGGTGCCCTACCTGTCCTCTAGGTGTCCCTGGGGGTGCCCTGGCTGTCCCCTCTGTGGCCCTGGGGGTGCCCTGGCAGTCCCTAGGGTGCCCTGGCTGTCCCTTAGGTGTCCCTGGGTGTGCCGTGGGTGTCTCTGGGGTGCCCTGCCTGTCCCCTAGGTGTCCCTGGGGGTGCCCTGGGTGTCCCTGGGGGTGCACAGGGTGTCCCTGGGGTTCCCTGGCTGTCCCCTAGGTGTCCCTGGGGGGACCCTGGCTGTCCCCTAGGTGTCCCTGGGGGTGCCCTGGCTGTCCCTGGGGGTGCACAGGGTGTCCCTGGGGTTCCCTGGCTGTCCCGTACGTGTCCCTGGGGATGCCTTGGAGGTCCCCTAGGCGTCCCTGGGGGGGCCCTGGCTTCCTCCTAGGTGTCCCTGGGGGTGCCCTGCCTGTCCTCTACGTGTCCCTGGTGGTGCCATCGCTGTCCCTGGGGTGCCCTGGCTGTCCCCTAGGTGTCCCTGGGGATGCCCTGTCTGTCCTCTAGGTGTCCCTGGGGGTGCCCTGCCTGTCCCCTAGGTGTCCCTGGGGGTGCCCTGGGTGTCCCTGGGGGTGCACAGTGTGTCCCTGGGGTTCCTTGGCTGTCCCGTACGTGTCCCTGGGGGTGCCCTGGAGGTCCCCCAGGTGTCCCTGGGGGTCCCCTGGGTGTCCCTGTGGGTGCCCTGGCTGTCCCTACGTGTCCCTGGGGTGCCCTGGGTGTCCCTGGGGTGCCCTGGGGCGCCCTGCCTGTCCCCTAGGTGTCCCTGGGGGTGCCCTCGCTATCCCTAGGCTGCCCTGGCCTTCCCCTAGGTGTCCCTGGGGGTGCCCTGCTTGCCCCCTAGATGTCCTTGGGGGTGCCCTGGCTGTCCCTAGCGTGCCATGGCTGTGCCCTAGGTGTCCCTGGGTGTCCCCTAGGTGTCCCTGGGGGTGCACAGGGTGTCCCTGGGGTTCCCTGGCTGTCCCCTAGGTGTCCTTGGGGGTGCCCTGGGTGTTCCTGGGGGTGCACAGGGTGTCCCTGGGGTTCCCTGGCTGTCCCCTAGGTGTCCCTGGGGGGCCCTGGCTGTCCCCTAGGTGTCCCTGGGGGTGCCCTGGCTGTCTCTGGGGTGCCCTGGGGGTGCCCTGGGTGTCCCTGGGGGTGCACAGGGTGTCCCTGGGGTGCCCTGGCTGTCCCCTAGGTGTCCCTGGGGGTGCCCCTGCTGTCCCCTAGGTGTCCCTGGGGGTGCCCTGGGTGTCCCTGGGGGTGCCCCTGGCTGTCCCCTAGGTGTCCCTGGGAGTGCCCTGGCTGTCCATAGGGTGCCCTGGCTGTCCCCTGGGTGTCCCTGGGGTTCCCTGGCTGTCCCGTACGTGTCCCCGGGGGTGCCCTGGAGGTCCCCTAGGCGTCCCTGGGGGTGCCCTGGGTGTCCCTGGGGTGCCCTGGCTGTCCCCTAGCTGTCCCTGGGGGGGCCCTGGCTGTCTCCTAGGTGTCCCTGGGGGTGCCCTGGCTGTCCCTGTGGGTGCCCTGTCTGTCCCCTACGTGTCCCTGGGGTGCCCTGGGTGTCCCTGGGGTGCCCTGGGGTGCCCTGGCTGTCCCTAGGTGTCCCTGGGGGGGCCCTGGCTGTCCCCTAGGTGTCCCTGGGGGTGCTCTGGCTGTCCCTGTGGGAGCCATGGCTGTCCCCTTGGTGTCCCTGGGGGTGCCCAGGCTGTCCCCTAGGTGTCCCTGGGAGTGCCCTCGGTGTCCTGGGGGTGCCCTGCCTGTCTCCTAGGTGTCCTTGGGGGTGCCCTGGCTGTCCCTAGGGTGCCCTGGCTGTCCCCTAGGTGTCCCTGGGGTGCCCTGACTGTCCCCTAGGTGTCCCTGGGGGTGCCCTGGGTGTCCCTGGGGTGCCCTGGGGTTACCCTGGCTGTCCCTGGAGGTGCCCTGCCTGTCCCCTAGGTGTCCCTGGGGTGCCCTGGCTGTCTTGTCAGTGTCCCTGGGGGTGCCCTGGCTGTCCCCTCCGTGTCCCTGGGAGGTCCCTGGCTGTCCCCTAGGGGTCTCTGGGGGTTCCCTGGCTGTCCCGTCAGTGTCCCTGGGGGTGCCCTGCCTGTCCCCTAGGTGTCCCTGGGGGTGCCCTGCCTGTCCCTTAGGTGTCCCTGGGGGTGTCCTGGCTGTCCCTAGGGTGCCCTGGCTGTGCCCTCGGTGTCTCTGGGGGTGCCCTGGGTGTCCCCTAGGTGTCCCTGGGGGTGCCCACGCTGTCCTCTATGTGTCCCTGGGGGGCCCTGGCTGTCCCCTAGGTGTCCCTGGGGGTGCCCTCGCTGTCCCTGGGGTGCCCTGGCTGTCCCCTAGGTGGCCCTGGGGGCGCCCTGCCAGTCCTCTCGGTGTCCCTTGGGGTGCCCTGGCTGTACCCTCGGTGTCCCTGGGGGTGCCCTGGCTGTCCCTAGGGTGCCCTGGCTGTCCCCTAGGTGTCCCTGGGTGTGCCCTGCGTGTCCCTGGGGGTGCACAGGGTGTCCCTGAGGTTCCCTGGCTGTCCCCTAGGTATCCCTGGGGGGGGCCCTGGCTGTCCCCTAGGTGTCCCTGGGGGTGCCCTGCGTGTCCCTGGGGGTGCACAGGGTGTCCCTGGGGTTCCCCGGCTGTCCCCTTGGTGTCCCTGGGGGTGCCCTGGGTGTCCCGTACATATCCCTGGGGGTGCCCTGGCTGTCCCGTAGGTGTCCATGGGGGTGCCCTGGGTGTCCCTGGGGTGCCCTGGCTGTCCCCTCGGTGTCCCTGGGGGAGCCCTGGCTGTCTCCTAGGTGTCCCTGGGGGTGCATTAGGTTTCCTTGGGGGTGCCCAGGGTGTCCCTGGGGTTCCCTGGCTGTCCCCTAGGTGTCCCTGGGGGGGCCCTGGCTGTCCCTAGGGTGCCCTGGCTGTCCCCTAGGTGTCCCTGGGGGTGCCCTGGCTGTCCCCTAGGTGTCCCTGGGGGTGCCCTGCCTGTCCCCTAGGTGTCCCTAGGGTGCCCTGGCTGACCCCTCGTTGTCCCTGGGGGTACCCTGCGTGTCCCCTAGGTGTCCCTGGGGGTGCCCTGGATGTCCTGGGGGTGCCCAGGCTGTCCCCTAGGTGTCCCTGGGGGTGCCCTTGCTGTCCCTAGGGTGCCCTTTCTGTGCCCTCGGTGTCCCTGTGGTTGCCCTGGCTGTCCCCTAGGTGTCCCTGGGGGGGCCCTGGCTGTCCCCTAGGTGTCCCTGGGGTGCCCTGGCTGTGCTCTAGGTGTCCCTGGGGGTGCCCTAGCTGTCCCCTAAGTGTCCCTGGGGGTGCCCTGGGTGTCCCTGGGGGGGCCCTGGCTGTGCCCTCGGTGTCCCCTGGGGGTGCCCTGGCTGTCCCTAGGGTGCCCTGACTGTGCCCTTGGTGTCCCTGGGGGTGCCCTGGCTGTCCCTAGGGTGCCCCTGGCTGTCCCCTAGGTGTCCCTGGGGGTGCCCTGGTGTCCCTCCCGGGTGCCCTGGCTGTCCCCTAGGTGTCCCTGGGGGTGCCCTGGCTGTCCCCTAGGTGTCCCTGGGGGTGCCCTGGCTGTCCCCTAGGTGTCCCTGGGGGTGCCCTGCCTGTCCGCTAGGTGTCCTTGGGGGTGCCCTGGCTGTCCCTAGGGTGCCCTGGCTTTCCCCTCGGTGTCCCTGGGGGTGGCCTGCCTGTCCCCTAGGTGTCCTTTGGGGGTGCCCTGGCTGTCCCTAGGGTGCCCTGGCTGTCCTCTAGGTGTCCCTGGGGGTGCCCTGGGTGTCCCTGGGGATTCCCTGGCTGTCCCCTAGGTGTCCCTGGGGGTGCCCTGGGTGTCCCTGGGGGAGCGCTGGCTGGCCCCTAGGGGTCTCTGGGGGTGCCCTAACTGTCCCCTAGGTGTCCCTGGGGGTGCCCTGGCTGTGCCCTGGGTGTCCCTGGGGTGCCCTGGCTGTACCCTAGATGTCCCTTGGGGGGCCCTGGCTGTCCCCTAGGTGTCCCTGGGGGTGCCCTGGCTGTCCCTGGGGTGCCCTGGCTGTCCCCTAGGTGTCCCTGGGGGTGCCCTGGCTGTCCCTGGAGTGCCCTGGCTGTCCCCTAGATGTCCCTGAGGTCCCCTAGGTATCCCTGGGGGTGCCCAGGGCGTCCCGTAGGTGTCCCTGGGGGTGCCCTGGCTGCCCCCTAGGTGTCCCTGGGGGTCCCCTTTGTGTCCCTGGGGGTGCCCTGGCTGTGCCCTCAGTGTCCCTGGGGGTGCCCTGGGTGTCCCTGGGGGTGCCCTGCCTGTCCCCTAGGTGTCCCTCGGGGTGCCCTAGGTGTCCCTGGGATGCCCTGGCTGTCCCCTAGGTATCCCTGGGGATGCCCTGGCTGTCCCTGGAGTGCCCTGGCTGTCCCCTCGGTGTCCCTGAGGGTGCCCTGACTGTCCTGGAGTGCCCTGGCTGTCCCCTCGGTGTCCCTGGGGGTGCCTGACTGTCCCTGGGGTGTCCAGGGGGTGCCCTGGCTGTCCCCAAGGTGTCCCTGGTGTTGCCTTCGCTGTCCCCTAGGTGTCCCTGGGGTCCCTTGCTGTCCCCTCGGTGTCCCTGGGGGTGCCCAGGGTGTCCCTGGGAGTACCTTGGCTGTCCCCTAGGTGTCCCTGGGGGTGCCCTTGCTGTCCCCTCTGTGTCCCTGGGGGTGCCCTGCCTGTCCCCTTGGTGTCCCTGGGGTGCCCTGCCTGTCCCCTAGGTGTCCCTGGGGGTGCCCTTGCTGTCCCCTCGGTGTCCCTGGGGGTTCCTTGCCTGTCCACTAGGTGTCCCTGGGGGTGCCCTGCCTGTCCCTAGGTGTCCCTGGGGGTGCCCTGCCTGTCCCCTAGGTGTCCCTGGGGGTGCCCTGGCTGTCCCCTCGGTGTCCCTGGGGGTGCCCTGCCTGTGCCCCTTGGTGTCCCTGGGGGGTCCTGGGTGTCCCTGGGGGTGCCAAGGTGTCCCTGGGGTTCCCTGGCTGTCCCGTAGGTGTCCCTGGGGGTGCCCTGGCTGTCCCTGGGGGTGCACAGGGTGTCACTGGGGTTCCCTGGCTGTCAGTACGTGTCCCTGGGGTTTCCTGGAGGTCCCCGAGGTGTCCCTGGGGGTGCCCTGAGTGTCCTGGGGTGCCCTGACTGTCCCCCACGTGTCCCTGAGGGTGCCCTGCCTGTCCCCTAGGTGTCCCTGGGGTTGCCCTGCCTGTCCCCTACGTGTCCCTGGGGTGACCTGGGTGTCCCTGGAGTGCCCTGGCTTTCCCCTAAATGTCCCTGGGGGTGCCCTGGCTGTCCCCTAGGTGTCCCTGGGGGTGTCCTGCCTTCCCCTAGGTGTCCCTGGGGGTGCCCTGGCTGTCCCCAGGGTGCCCTGGCTGTGCCCTCGGTGTCTCTTGGGGTGCCCTGGCTGTCCCTAGGGTGCCCTGGCGCTCCCCTCGGTGTCCCTGGGGGTGGCCTGCCTGTCCCCTAGGTGTCCTTGGGGGTGCCCTGGCTGTCCCTAGGGTGCCCTGGCTGTCCCCTAGGTGTCCCTGGGGTTGCCCTGGGTGTCCCTGGGGATGCCCTGGCTGTCCCCTAGGTGTCCCTGGGGGTGCCCTGGCTGTCCCTGGGGGGGCCCTGGCTGTCCCCTAGGTGTCACTGGGGGTGCCCTGGCTGTGCCCTCGGTGTCCCGGAGGGTGCCCTGGCTGTCCCTAGTGTGCCCTGGCTGTGCCCTAGGTGTCCCTGGGGGTGCCCTGGCTGTCCCTAGGGTGCCCTGGCTGTGCCCTTGGTGTCCCTGGGGGTGCCATGGGTGTCCCTAGGGTGCCCTGGCTGTCCCCTAGGTGGTCCCTGGGGGTGCCCTGGCTGTCCCTGGGGGTGCCCTGGCTGTCCCCTAGGTGTCCCTGGGGGTGCCCTGCCTGTCCCCTAGGTGTCCCTGGGGGTGCCCTGGCTGTCCCTAGGGTGCCCTGGCTGTGCCCTCGGTGTCTCTGGGGGGTGCCCTGGTTGTCCCTAGGGTGCCCTGGCTGTCCCTAGGGTGCCCTGGCTGTGCCCTCGGTGTCTCTGGGTGTGCCCTGGCTGTCCCCTAGGTGTCCTTGTGGTTGCCCTGGCTGTCCCCTAGGTGTCCCTGGGGGTGCCATGCCTGTCCCCTAGCTGTCCCTGGGGGTGCCCTGGCTGTCCCTAGGGTGCCCTGGCTGTCCCCTAGGTGTCCCTGGGGGTGACCTGCCTGTCCCCTAGGTGTCCCTGGGGGTGCCCTGGCTGTCCCCAGGGTGCCCTGGCTGTGCCCTCGGTGTCTCTGGGGGTGCCCTGGCTGTCCCTAGGGCGCCCTGGCTGTCCCCTAGGTGTCCCTGGGGGTGACCTGCCTGTCCCCTAGGTGTCCCTAGGGGTGCCCTGGCTGTCCCTAGGGTGCCCTGCCTGTCCCCTCGGTGTCCTTGGGGGTGGCCTGGGTGTGCCTGGGGTGCCCTGGCTGTCCCCTAAGTGTCCCTGGGGGTGACCTGGGTGTCCCTGGGGATGCCCTGGCTGTCCCCTAGGTGTCCCTGGCTGTCCCTGGGGTGCCCTGGGGGTGCCCTGCCTGTCCTCTAGGTGTCCCTGGGGAGGCCCAGCCTGTCCCCTAGGTGTCCCTGGGGGAGCCCTAGCTGTCCCCTAGGTGTCCCTGGGGGTGCCCTGGGTGTCCCTGGGGGGGCCCAGGCTGTCCTCTAGGTGTCCCTGGGGGTGCCCTCCCTGTCCCTAGGGCGCCCTGGCTGTCCCCTAGGTGTCCCTGGGGGTGACCTGCCTGTCCCCTAGGTGTCCCTAGGGGTGCCCTGGCTGTCCCTTGGATGCCCTGCCTGTCCCCTCGGTGTCCTTGGGGGTGGCCTGGGTGTGCCTGGGGTGCCTTGGCTGTCCCCTAAGTGTCCCTGGGGGTGACCTGGGTGTCCCTGGGGATGCCCTGGCTGTCCCCTAGGTGTCCCTGGCTGTCCCTGGGGTGCCCTGGGGGTGCCCTGCCTGTCCTCTAGGTGTCCCTGGGGAGGCCCAGCCTGTCCCCTAGGTGTCCCTGGGGGAGCCCTAGCTGTCCCCTAGGTGTCCCTGGGGGTGCCCTGGGTGTCCCTGGGGGGGCCCAGGCTGTCCTCTAGGTGTCCCTGGGGGTGCCCTCCCTGTCCCTCGGGATGCCCTGGCTGTCCCCTAGGTGTCCCTGGGGGTGCCCTGGGTGTCCCTGGGGGTGCCCTCGCTGTCTCTGGGGTGCCCTGGCTGTCCCCTAGGTGGCCCTGGGGGTGCCCTGGGTTTCCCTGGGGGTGCCCTGGAGGTCCCCTAGGTGTCCCTGGGGTGCCCTGGGTGTCCCTGGGGTGCCCTGGGGCGCCCTGCCTGTCCCCTAGGTGTCCCTGGGGGTGCCCTCGCTATCCCTAGGCTGCCCTGGCTGTCCCCTAGGTGTCCCTCGGGGTGCCCAGCTTGTCCCCTAGATGTCCTTGGGCGTGCCCTGGCTGTCCCTAGGGTGCCCTGGCTGTGCCCTGGGTGTCCCTGGTTGTGCCCTGGGTGTCCCTGGGGGGCCCTGGCTGTCCCCTAGGTGTCCCTGGGGGTGCCCTGGCTGTCTCTGGGGTGCCCTGGGGGTGCCCTGGGTGTCCCTGGGGGTGCACAGGGTGTCCCTGGGGTGCCCTGGCTGTCCCCTAGGTGTCCCTGGGGGTGCCCCGGCTGTCCCCTAGGTGTCCCTGGGGGTGCCCTGGGTGTCCCTGGGGGTGCCCCTGGCTGTCCCCTAGGTGTCCCTGGGAGTGCCCTGGCTGTCCATAGGGTGCCCTGGCTGTCCCCTGGGTGTCCCTGGGGTGCCCTGGCTGTCCTCTAGGTGTCCCTGGGGGTGCCCTGCCTGTCCCCTAAGTGTCCTGGGGGGTGCCCTGGCTGTCCCTAGGGTGCCCTGGCTGTGCCCTCGCTGTCCCTGGGGGTGGCCTGGCTGTCCCTGGAGTGCTTTGGCTGTCCCCTAGCTGTCCCTGGGGGTGCCCCGGCTGTCCCCTAGGTGTCCCTGGGGATGCCCTGGCTGTCCCTGGGGGTGCCCAGGCTGTCCCCTAGATGTCCCTGGGTGTGCCCTGGGTGTCCCTGGGGGTGCACAGGGTGTCCCTGGGGTTCCCTGGCTGTCCCGTACGTGTCCCTGGGGATGCCTTGGAGGTCCCCTAGGCGTCCCTGGGGGGGCCCTGGATGTCTCTTAGGTGTCCCTGGGGGTGTCCTGGCTGTCCCCTAGGTGTCTCTGGGGGGGCCCTGGCTTCCTCCTAAGTGTCCCTGGGGGTGCCCTGCCTGTCCTCTACGTGTCCCTGGGGGTGCCATCGCTGTCCCTGGGGTGCCCTGGCTGTCCCCTAGGTGTCCCTGGGGACGCCCTGTCTGTCCTCTAGGTGTCCCTGGGGGTGCCCTGCCTGTCCCCTAGGTGTCCCTGGGGGTGCCCTGGGTGTCCCTGGGGGTGCACAGTGTGTCCCTGGGGTTCCTTGGCTGTCCCGTACGTGTCCCTGGGGGTGCCCTGGAGGTCCCCCAGGTGTCCCTGGGGGTGCCCTGGGTGTCCCTGTGGGTGCCCTGGCTGTCCCTACGTGTCCCTGGGGTGCCCTGGGTGTCCCTGGGGTGCCCTGGGGCGCCCTGCCTGTCCCCTAGGTGTCCCTGGGGGTGCCCTCGCTATCCCTAGGCTGCCCTGGCTGTCCCCTAGGTGTCCCTGGGGGTGCCCTGCTTGTCCCCTAGATGTCCTTGGGGGTGCCCTGGCTGTCCCTAGGGTGCCCTGGCTGTGCCCTAGGTGTCCCTGCGTGTGCCCTGGGTGTCCCTGGGGGTGCACAGGGTGTCCCTGGGGTTCCCTGGCTGTCCCCTAGGTGTCCTTGGGGGTGCCCTGGGTGTTCCTGGGGGTGCACAGGGTGTCCCTGGGGTTCTCTGGCTGTCCCCTATGTGTCCCTGGGGGGCCCTGGCTGTCCCCTAGGTGTCCCTGGGGGGGTTCTGGCTGTCTCTGGGGTTCCTTGGCTGTCCCCTAGGTGTCCCTGGGGGTGCCCTGGCTGTCCCCTACGTGTCCCTGGGGGTGCCCTGGGTGTCCCTGGAGTGCCCTGACTGTCCCCTAGGTGTCCCTGAGGGGGCCCTGGCTGTCTTCTAGGTGTCCCTGGGGGTGCCCTGCCTGTCCCCTAAGTGTCCTAGGGGGTGCCCTGACTGTGCCCTCGGTGTCTCTGGGGGTGCCCTGGCTGTCCCTAGGGTGCCCTGGCTGTCCCTTATGTGTCCCTGGGTGTGCCCTGGGTGTCTCTAGGGTGCCCTGGCTGTCCCCTAGGTGTCCCTGGGGGTGTCCTGGGTGTCCCTGGGGGTGCCCAGGGTGTCCCTGGGGTTCCCTGGCTGTCCCGTACGTGTCCCTGGGGGTGCCCTGGAGGTCCCCTAGGCGTCCCTGGGGGTGCCCTGGGTGTCCCTGGGGTGCCCTGGCTGTCCCCTAGCTGTCCCTGGGGGGGCCCTGGCTGTCTCCTAGGTGTCCCTGGGGGTGCCCTGGCTGTTCCTGTGGGTGCCCTGGCTGTCCCCTTGGTGTCCCTGGGGTGCCCTGGGTGTCCCTGGGGTGCCCTGGAGTACCCTGGCTGTCCCCTAGGTGTCCATGGGGGGGCCCTGGCTGTCCCCTAGGTGTCCCTGGGGGTGCTCTGGCTGTCCCCTAAGTGTCCTAGGGGGTACCCTGGCTGTCCCTAGGGTGCCCTGGCTGTCCCTTAGGTTTCCCTGGGTGTGCCCTGGGTGTCTCTGGGGAGCCCTGGCTGTCTCCTAGGTGTCCCTGGGGTGCCCTGGCTGTCTCGTCAGTCTCCCTGAGGGTGCCCTGGCTGTCCCTGGGGTGCCCTGGGGGTGCCCTGGGTGTCCCTGGGCGTGCACAGGGTGTCCCTGGGGTGCCCTGGCTGTCCCCTCGGTGTCCCTGGGGGTGCCCTGCCTGTCCCCTAAGTGTCCTAGGGGGTGCCCTGGCTGTGCCCTCGGTGTCTCTGGGGGTGCCCTGGCTGTCCCTAGGGTGCCCTGGCTGTCCCTTAGGTGTCCCTGGGTGTGCCCTGGGTGTCTCTGGGGTGCCCTGGCTGTCCCCTAGCTGTCCCTGGGGGGGCCCTGACTGTCCCCTAGGTGTCCCTGGGGGTGCTCTGGCTGTCCCTGGGGGAGCTATGGCTGTCCCCTAGGTGTCCCTGGGGGGGCTTTGGCTGCCCCTAGGTGTCCCTGGGGGTGCCCTGGGTGTCCCTGGGGTGCCCTGGCTGTCCCCTCGGTGTCCCTGGGGGTGGCCTGCCTGTCCCTGGGGTGTCCTTGGGGGTGCCCTGGCTGTCCCTAGGGTGCCCTGGCTGTGCCCTCTGTGTCCCTGGGGGTGCCCTGGCTGTCCCTAGGGTACCCTGGCTGTCCCCTAGGTGTCCCTGGGGGTGCCCTGGGTTTGCCTGGGGTGCCCTGGCTGTCCTCTAGGTGTCCCTGGGGGTGCCCTGGGTGTCCCTGGGGGGGCCCTGGCTGTCCCCTAGGTGTCCCTGGGGGTGCCCTGGGTGTCCCTGGGGGGGCCCTGGCTGTCCCCTAGGTGTCCCTGGGGGTGCCCTGGCTGTGCCCTCGGTGTCCCGGAGGGTGCTCTGGCTGTCCCTAGGGTGCCCTGGCTGCACCCTAGGTGTCCCTGTGGGTGCCCTGGCTGTCCCCTAGGTGTCCCTGGGGGTGCCCTGGGTGTCCCTGGGGGGCCCTGGCTGTCCCCTAGCTGTCCCTGGGGGGGCCCTGGCTGTCTCCTAGGTGTCCCTGGGGGTGCCCTGGCTGTTCTGTGGGTGCCCTGGCTGTCCCCTTCGTGTCCCTGGGGTGCCCTGGGTGTCCCTGGGGTGTCCTGGAGTACCCTGGCTGTCCCCTAGGTGTCCATGGGGGGGCCCTGCCTGTCCCCTAGGTGTCCCTGGGGGGGTCCTGGCTGTCTCTGGGGTTCCCTGGCTGTCCCCTTCGTGTCCCTGGGGTGCCCTGGGTGTCCCTGGGGTGTCCTGGAGTACCCTGGCTGTCCCCTAGGTGTCCATGGGGGGGCCCTGCCTGTCCCCTAGGTGTCCCTGGGGGGGTCCTGGCTGTCTCTGGGGTTCCCTGGCTGTCTCCTAGGTGTCCCCGGGGGTGCCCTCGCCGTCCCCTAGCTGTCCCTGGGGGTGCCCTGGGTGTCCCCTCGGTGTCTTTGGGGGTGCCCTGCCTGTCCCCTAGGTGTCCATGGGGGGGCCCTGCCTGTCCCCTAGGCGTCCCTGGGGGTGCCCTGGGTGTCCCTGGGGTGCCCTGGCTTTCCCCTAGCTGTCCCTGGGGGGGCCCTGGCTGTCTCCTAGGTGTCCCTGGGGGGTGCCCTGGCTGTTCCTGTGGGTGCCCTGGCTGTCCCCTTCGTGTCCCTGGGGTGCCCTGGGTGTCCCTGGGGTGCCCTGGAGTACCCTGGCTGTCCCCTAGGTGTCCATGGGGGGGCCCTGGCTGTCCCCTAGGTGTCCCTGGGGGTGCTCTGGCTGTCCCCTAAGTGTCCTAGGGGGTACCCTGGCTGTCCCTAGGGTGCCCTGGCTGTCCCTTAGGTTTCCCTGGGTGTGCCCTGGGTGTCTCTGGGGAGCCCTGGCTGTCCCCTAGGTGTCCCTGGGGGGGCCCTGGCTGTCCCTGGGGGAGCCATGGCTGTCCCTGGGGGTGCCCTGGCTGTCCCCTAGGTGTCCCTGGGGGTGCCCTGGCTGTCCCTAGGGTGCCCTTGCTGTGCCCTCGGTGTCCCTGGGGGTGCCATGGCTGTCCACTACGTGTCCCTGGGGGTGCCCTGGATGTCCCTGGGGTGCCCTGACTGTCCCCTAGGTGTCCCTGAGGGGGCCCTGGCTGTCTCCTAGGTGTCCCTGGGGTGCCCTGGCTGTCTCGTCAGTCTCCCTGAGGGTGCCCTGGCTGTCCCTGGGGTGCCCTGGGGGTGCCCTGGGTGTCCCTGGGCGTGCACAGGGTGTCCCTGGGGTGCCCTGGCTGTCCCCTCGGTGTCCCTGGGGGTGCCCTGCCTGTCCCCTAAGTGTCCTAGGGGGTGCCCTGGCTGTGCCCTCGGTGTCTCTGGGGGTGCCCTGGCTGTCCCTAGGGTGCCCTGGCTGTCCCTTAGGTGTCCCTGGGTGTGCCCTGGGTGTCTCTGGGGTGCCCTGGCTGTCCCCTAGCTGTCCCTGGGGGGGCCCTGACTGTCCCCTAGGTGTCCCTGGGGGTGCTCTGGCTGTCCCTGGGGGGGCTTTGGCTGCCCCTAGGTGTCCCTGGGGGTGCCCTGGGTGTCCCTGGGGTGCCCTGGCTGTCCCCTCGGTGTCCCTGGGGGTGGCCTGCCTGTCCCTGGGGTGTCCTTGGGGGTGCCCTGGCTGTCCCTAGGGTGCTCTGGCTGTGCCCTCTGTGTCCCTGGGGGTGCCCTGGCTGTCCCTAGGGTACCCTGGCTGTCCCCTAGGTGTCCCTGGGGGTGCCCTGGGTTTGCCTGGGGTGCCCTGGCTGTCCTCTAGGTGTCCCTGGGGGTGCCCTGGGTGTCCCTGGGGATGCCCTGGCTGTCCCCTAGGTGTCCCTGGGGGTGCCCTGGGTGTCCCTGGGGGGGCCCTGGCTGTCCCCTAGGTGTCCCTGGGGGTGCCCTGGCTGTGCCCTCGGTGTCCCGGAGGGTGCTCTGGCTGTCCCTAGGGTGCCCTGGCTGCACCCTAGGTGTCCCTGTGGGTGCCCTGGCTGTCCCCTAGGTGTCCCTGGGGGTGCCCTGGGTGTCCCTGGGGGGCCCTGGCTGTCCCCTAGCTGTCCCTGGGGGGGCCCTGGCTGTCTCCTAGGTGTCCCTGGGGGTGCCCTGGCTGTTCTGTGGGTGCCCTGGCTGTCCCCTTCGTGTCCCTGGGGTGCCCTGGGTGTCCCTGGGGTGTCCTGGAGTACCCTGGCTGTCCCCTAGGTGTCCATGGGGGGGCCCTGCCTGTCCCCTAGGTGTCCCTGGGGGGGTCCTGGCTGTCTCTGGGGTTCCCTGGCTGTCCCCTAGGTGTCCCTGGGGGTGCCCTGGCGTTCTCTGGGGTGCCCTGGGGGTGCCCTGGGTGTCCCTGGAGGTGCACAGGGTGTCCGTGGGGTGCTCTGGAGGTCCGCTAGGTGTCCCTGGGGGTGCCCTGGGTGTTGCTGGGGTGCCCTGGCTGTCCCCTAGGTGTTCCTGGGGGTGCCCCGGCTGTCCCCTAGGTGTCCCTGGGGGTGCCCTGGCTGTCCCTGGGGGTGCACAGGGTGTCCCTTGGGTTCCCTTGGTTTCCCGTACGTGTCCCTGGGGGTGCCCTGGAGGTCCCCTTGGTGTCCTTTGGGGTGCCCTGGGTGTCCCTGGGGTGCCCTGGCTGTCCCCTAGGTGTCCCTGGGGGGGCCCTGGCTGTCTCCTAGGTGTCCCTGGGGGTGCCCTGGGCGTCCCTGGGGTGCCCTGGGGTGCCCTGGCGGTCCCCTAGGTGTCCCTGGGGTGCCCTGGGTGTCCCTGGGGTGCCCTGGAGTGCCTTGGCTGTCCCCTAGTGTCCCTGGAGGTGCCCTGCCTGTCCCGTAGGTGTCCCTCGGGGTGCCCTCGCTGTCCCTGGGGTGCCCTTGCTGTCCCCTAGGCGGCCCTGGGGGTGCCCTGGGTGTCCCCGGGGGTGCCCTCGCCGTCCCCTAGGTGTCCCTGGGGGTGCCCTGGGTGTCCCCTCGGTGTCTTTGGGGGTGCCCTGCCTGTCCCCTAGGTGTCGTTGGGGGTGCCCTGGGTGTCCCTGGGGGTGCCCTGGCTGTCCCCTAGGTGTCCCTGGGGGTGCCCTGGCTGTCCCCTAAGTGTCCTAGGGGGTACCCTGGCTGTCCCTAGGGTGCCCTGGCTGTCCCTTAGGTGTCCCTGGGTGTGCCCTGGGTGTCTCTGGGGAGTCCTGGCTGTCCCCTAGGTGTCCCTGGGGGGCCCAGGCTGTCCCTGGGGGAGCCATGGCTGTCCCTGGGAGTGCCCTGCATGTCCCCTAGGTGTCCCTTTGGGGGGTCCTGGCTGTCTCTGGGGTTCCTTGGCTGTCCCCTAGGTGTCCCTGGGGGTGCCCTGGCTGTCCCCTACGTGTCCCTGGTGGTGCCCTGGGTGTCCCTGGAGTGCCCTGACTGTCCCCTAGGTGTCCCTGAGGGGGCCTTGGCTGTCTTCTAGGTGTCCCTGGGGGTGCCCTGCCTGTCCCCTAAGTGTCCTAGGGGGTGCCCTGGCTGTGCCCTCGGTGTCTCTGGGGGTGCCCCGGCTGTCCCTAGGGTGCCCTGGCTGTCCCTTATGTGTCCCTGGGTGTGCCCTGGGTGTCTCTAGGGTGCCCTGGCTGTCCCCTAGGTGTCCCTGGGGGTGTCCTGGGTGTCCCTGGGGGTGCCCAGGGTGTCCCTGGGGTTCCCTGGCTGTCCCGTAGGTGTCCCTGGGGGTGCCCTGGGTGGCCCTGGGGGTGCACAGGGTGTCCCTGGGGGTGCCCTGGCTGTCCCTGGGGGTGCACAGGGTGTCCCTGGGGTGCCCTGGCTGTCCCGTACGTGTCCCTGGGGGTGCCCTGGAGGTCCCCTAGGCGTCCCTGGGGGTGCCCTGGGTGTCCCTGGGGTGCCCTGGCTGTCCCCTAGCTGTCCCTGGGGGGGCCCTGGCTGTCTCCTAGGTGTCCCTGGGGGTGCCCTGGCTGTTCCTGTGGGTGCCCTGGCTGTCCCCTTCGTGTCCCTGGGGTGCCCTGGGTGTCCCTGGGGTGCCCTGGAGTACCCTGGCTGTCCCCTAGGTGTCCATGGGGGGGCCCTGGCTGTCCCCTAGGTGTCCCTGGGGGTGCTCTGGCTGTCCCCTAAGTGTCCTAGGGGGTACCCTGGCTGTCCCTAGGGTGCCCTGGCTGTCCCTTAGGTTTCCCTGGGTGTGCCCTGGGTGTCTCTGGGGAGCCCTGGCTGTCCCCTATGTGTCCCTGGGGGGGCCCTGG
Source organism: Chamaea fasciata (assembly GCF_029207755.1). NCBI lineage: Eukaryota > Metazoa > Chordata > Aves > Passeriformes > Sylviidae > Chamaea > Chamaea fasciata. The sequence goes on from NW_027094604.1 coordinate 58,461, forward strand.
CTGTCCCTGGGGGAGCCATGGCTGTCCCTGGGGGTGCCCTGGCTGTCCCCTAGGTGTCCCTGGGGGTGCCCTGGCTGTCCCTAGGGTGCCCTTGCTGTGCCCTCGGTGTCCCTGGGGGTGCCATGGCTGTCCCCTACGTGTCCCTGGGGGTGCCCTGGATGTCCCTGGGGTGCCCTGACTGTCCCCTAGGTGTCCCTGAGGGGGCCCTGGCTGTCTCCTAGGTGTCCCTGGGGTGCCCTGGCTGTCTCGTCAGTCTCCCTGAGGGTGCCCTGGCTGTCCCTGGGGGTGCCCTGGGTGTCCCTGGGGTGCCCTGGCTGTCCCCTAGGTGTTCCTGGGGGTGCCCCGGCTGTCCCCTAGGTGTCCCTGGGGGTGCCCTGGCTGTCCCTGGGGGTGCACAGGGTGTCCCTTGGGTTCCCTGGCTGTCCCGTACGTGTCCCTGGGGGTGCCCTGGAGGTCCCCTTGGTGTCCTTTGGGGTGCCCTGGGTGTCCCTGGGGTGCCCTGGCTGTCCCCTAGGTGTCCCTGGGGGGGCCCTGGCTGTCTCCTAGGTGTCCCTGGGGGTGCCCTGGGCGTCCCTGGGGTGCCCTGGGGTGCCCTGGCGGTCCCCTAGGTGTCCCTGGGGTGCCCTGGGTGCCCCTGGGGTGCCCTGGAGTGCCTTGGCTGTCCCCTAGTGTCCCTGGAGGTGCCCTGCCTGTCCCGTACGTGTCCCTGGGGGTGCCCTCGCTGTCCCTGGGGTGCCCTTGCTGTCCCCTAGGCGGCCCTGGGGGTGCCCTGGGTGTCCCCGGGGGTGCCCTCGCCGTCCCCTAGGTGTCCCTGGGGGTGCCCTGGGTGTCCCCTCGGTGTCTTTGGGGGTGCCCTGCCTGTCCCCTAGGTGTCGTTGGGGGTGCCCTGGGTGTCCCTGGGGGTGCCCTGGCTGTCCCCTAGGTGTCCCTGGGGGTGCCCTGGCTGTCCCCTAAGTGTCCTAGGGGGTACCCTGGCTGTCCCTAGGGTGCCCTGGCTGTCCCTTAGGTGTCCCTGGGTGTGCCCTGGGTGTCTCTGGGGAGCCCTGGCTGTCCCCTAGGTGTCCCTGGGGGGCCCAGGCTGTCCCTGGGGGAGCCATGGCTGTCCCTGGGAGTGCCCTGCCTGTCCCCTAGGTGTCCCTGGGGGGGTCCTGGCTGTCTCTGGGGTTCCTTGGCTGTCCCCTAGGTGTCCCTGGGGGTGCCCTTGCTGTCCCCTACGTGTCCCTGGGGGTGACCTGGGTGCCTCTAGGGTGCCCTGGCTGTCCCCTAGGTGTCCCTGGGGGTGTCCTGGGTGTCCCTGGGGGTGCCCTGGCTGTCCCTAGGGTGCCCTGGCTGTCCCTTATGTGTCCCTGGGTGTGCCCTGGGTGTCTCTAGGGTGCCCTGGCTGTCCCCCTAGGTGTCCCTGGGGGTGTCCTGGGTTTCCCTGGGGGTGCCCAGGGTGTCCCTGGGGTTCCCTGGCTGTCCCGTAGGTGTCCCTGGGGGTGCCCTGGGTGTCCCTGGGGGTGCACAGGGTGTCCCTGGGGGTGCCCTGGCTGTCCCTGGGGGTGCACAGGGTGTCCCTGGTGTTCCCTGGCTGTCCCGTACGTGTCCCTGGGGGTTCCCTGGAGGTCCCCTAGGCGTCCCTGGGGGTGCCCTGGGTGTCCCTGGGGTGCCCTGGCTGTCCCCTAGCTGTCCCTGGGGGGGCCCTGGCTGTCTCCTAGGTGTCCCTGGGGGTGCCCTGGCTGTTCCTGTGGGTGCCCTGGCTGTCCCCTAAGTGTCCCTGGGGGTGCCCTGGGTGTCCCTGGGGGGGCCCTGGCTGTCCCCTAGGTGTCCCTGGGGGTGCCCTGGCTGTGCCCTCGGTGTCCCGGAGGGTGCTCTGGCTGTCCCTAGGGTGCCCTGGCTGCACCCTAGGTGTCCCTGGGGGTGCCCTGGCTGTCCCCTAGGTGTCCCTGGGGGTGCCCTGGGTGTCCCTGGGGGCCCCTGGCTGTCCCCTAGGTGTCCCTGGGGGTGCATTAGGTGTCCCTGGGGGTGCCCAGGGTGTCCCTGGGGTTCCCTGGCTGTCCCCTAGGTGTCCCTGCCTCGCTCGTATCCTCGACTCCGCCTCCGGCGCCATGGTGACTCCCCTCCCAGTCTGGACCAGTGTGGCCTCACCCCCTCCCCTGGGGCCATCCGACCCATCCCAGTATAGACCAGTAAGGCACCGAGTGGCCACCATGGACCCCCACACGCCTGCCAGTTCATCCCAGTTCATCCCAGTCCACTCTTCGTCCATCCCAGGTTTCTCTGGTCAGCCTCCCAGTGCTCTCAGTCCATCCCAGTCCCGCAGGTGTTGGTGCTTGGGGCTTGATGAGCTGGTGCCTGTCCGCAACGTGGAGCGGCTCAAACGGGACCTCAGGGTGAGGGGGGCGCGGATTTGGGGGGATCCTGGGGGTCCTGAGTTGTCGTGGAGGGGGTTTTTGGGTTGTGGGGGGTCTGGGGGGAGTCCTGGGGGCTGCTTTGGGTGCTTTGGGGGGTATTCGGGAGGTTTGGGCGGCCCATTTGAGGCATCAAAAACCTGAGGAGGGTTTTGACAGCTCCTGGAGGTGGAGGGGGCCGTGGGGGTGAGCTGGCTGTCCCAGGGGGTTCCTGGCTGTCCCTCGATGTCCCTGGGGTGCCCTGGCTGTCACTTAGGTGTCCCTCGGGGTGCCCTGGGTGTCCCTGGGGTGCCCTGGCTGTCCCCTTGGTGTCCCTGGGGGTGCCCTGTGGGTCCCTGTGGTGTCCTGGGGGTGCCCTGGTGTCCCTGGGGGGGGCCTGGCTGTCCCCTAGGTGTCCCTGGGGGCGCCTTGGCTGTCCTCTAGGTGTCCCTGGGGATGCCCTGCCTGTCGCCTACATGTCCCTGGGGTTGCACTGGCTGTCCCTAGGGTGCCCTGGCTGTGCTTTTGGTGTCTCTGGGGGTGCCCTGGCTGTCCCTAGGGTGCCCTGGCTGTGCCCTACGTGTCCCTGGGGGTGCCCTGGCTGTCTCTGGGGTGCCCTGGGGGTGCCCGGGGTGTCCCTGGAGGTGCACAGGGTGTCCCTGTGGTGCCCTGGAGGTCCCCTAGGTGTCCCTGGGGGTGCCCTGGGTGTCCCTGGGGTGCCGTGGATGTCCCTTAGGTGTCCCTGGGTGTGCCCTGGGTGTCTCTGGGGTGCCCTGGCTGTCCCCTAGCTGTCCCTGGGGGGGCCCTGACTGTCCCCTAGGTGTCCCTGGGGGTGCTCTGGCTGTCCCTGGGGGGGCTTTGGCTGCCCCTAGGTGTCCCTGGGGGTGCCCTGGGTGTCCCTGGGGTGCCCTGGCTGTCCCCTCGGTGTCCCTGGGGGTGGCCTGCCTGTCCCTGGGGTGTCCTTGGGGGTGCCCTGGCTGTCCCTAGGGTGCTCTGGCTGTGCCCTCTGTGTCCCTGGGGGTGCCCTGGCTGTCCCTAGGGTACCCTGGCTGTCCCCTAGGTGTCCCTGGGGGTGCCCTGGGTTTGCCTGGGGTGCCCTGGCTGTCCTCTAGGTGTCCCTGGGGGTGCCCTGGGTGTCCCTGGGGATGCCCTGGCTGTCCCCTAGGTGTCCCTGGGGGTGCCCTGGGTGTCCCTGGGGGGGCCCTGGCTGTCCCCTAGGTGTCCCTGGGGGTGCCCTGGCTGTGCCCTCGGTGTCCCGGAGGGTGCTCTGGCTGTCCCTAGGGTGCCCTGGCTGCACCCTAGGTGTCCCTGTGGGTGCCCTGGCTGTCCCCTAGGTGTCCCTGGGGGTGCCCTGGGTGTCCCTGGGGGGCCCTGGCTGTCCCCTAGCTGTCCCTGGGGGGGCCCTGGCTGTCTCCTAGGTGTCCCTGGGGGTGCCCTGGCTGTTCTGTGGGTGCCCTGGCTGTCCCCTTCGTGTCCCTGGTGTGCCCTGGGTGTCCCTGGGGTGTCCTGGAGTACCCTGGCTGTCCCCTAGGTGTCCATGGGGGGGCCCTGCCTGTCCCCTAGGTGTCCCTGGGGGGGTCCTGGCTGTCTCTGGGGTTCCCTGGCTGTCCCCTAGGTGTCCCTGGGGGTGCCCTGGCGTTCTCTGGGGTGCCCTGGGGGTGCCCTGGGTGTCCCTGGAGGTGCACAGGGTGTCCGTGGGGTGCTCTGGAGGTCCGCTAGGTGTCCCTGGGGGTGCCCTGGGTGTTGCTGGGGTGCCCTGGCTGTCCCCTAGGTGTTCCTGGGGGTGCCCCGGCTGTCCCCTAGGTGTCCCTGGGGGTGCCCTGGCTGTCCCTGGGGGTGCACAGGGTGTCCCTTGGGTTCCCTTGGTTTCCCGTACGTGTCCCTGGGGGTGCCCTGGAGGTCCCCTTGGTGTCCTTTGGGGTGCCCTGGGTGTCCCTGGGGTGCCCTGGCTGTCCCCTAGGTGTCCCTGGGGGGGCCCTGGCTGTCTCCTAGGTGTCCCTGGGGGTGCCCTGGGCGTCCCTGGGGTGCCCTGGGGTGCCCTGGCTGTCCCCTAGGTGTCCCTGGGGTGCCCTGGGTGTCCCTGGGGTGCCCTGGAGTGCCTTGGCTGTCCCCTCGTGTCCCTGGAGGTGCCCTGCCTGTCCCGTAGGTGTCCCTCGGGGTGCCCTCGCTGTCCCTGGGGTGCCCTTGCTGTCCCCTAGGCGGCCCTGGGGGTGCCCTGGGTGTCCCCGGGGGTGCCCTCGCCGTCCCCTAGGTGTCCCTGGGGGTGCCCTGGGTGTCCCCTCGGTGTCTTTGGGGGTGCCCTGCCTGTCCCCTAGGTGTCGTTGGGGGTGCCCTGGGTGTCCCTGGGGGTGCCCTGGCTGTCCCCTAGGTGTCCCTGGGGGTGCCCTGGCTGTCCCCTAAGTGTCCTAGGGGGTACCCTGGCTGTCCCTAGGGTGCCCTGGCTGTCCCTTAGGTGTCCCTGGGTGTGCCCTGGGTGTCTCTGGGGAGCCCTGGCTGTCCCCTAGGTGTCCCTGGGGGGCCCAGGCTGTCCCTGGGGGAGCCATGGCTGTCCCTGGGAGTGCCCTGCATGTCCCCTAGGTGTCCCTTTGGGGGGTCCTGGCTGTCTCTGGGGTTCCTTGGCTGTCCCCTAGGTGTCCCTGGGGGTGCCCTGGCTGTCCCCTACGTGTCCCTGGTGGTGCCCTGGGTGTCCCTGGAGTGCCCTGACTGTCCCCTAGGTGTCCCTGAGGGGGCCTTGGCTGTCTTCTAGGTGTCCCTGGGGGTGCCCTGCCTGTCCCCTAAGTGTCCTAGGGGGTGCCCTGGCTGTGCCCTCGGTGTCTCTGGGGGTGCCCCGGCTGTCCCTAGGGTGCCCTGGCTGTCCCTTATGTGTCCCTGGGTGTGCCCTGGGTGTCTCTAGGGTGCCCTGGCTGTCCCCTAGGTGTCCCTGGGGGTGTCCTGGGTGTCCCTGGGGGTGCCCAGGGTGTCCCTGGGGTTCCCTGGCTGTCCCGTAGGTGTCCCTGGGGGTGCCCTGGGTGGCCCTGGGGGTGCACAGGGTGTCCCTGGGGGTGCCCTGGCTGTCCCTGGGGGTGCACAGGGTGTCCCTGGGGTGCCCTGGCTGTCCCGTACGTGTCCCTGGGGGTGCCCTGGAGGTCCCCTAGCCGTCCCTGGGGATGCCCTGGGTGTCCCTGGGGTGCCCTGGCTGTCCCCTAGCTGTCCCTGGGGGGGCCCTGGCTGTCTCCTAGGTGTCCCTGGGGGTGCCCTGGCTGTTCCTGTGGGTGCCCTGGCTGTCCCCTTCGTGTCCCTGGGGTGCCCTGGGTGTCCCTGGGGTGCCCTGGAGTACCCTGGCTGTCCCCTAGGTGTCCATGGGGGGGCCCTGGCTGTCCCCTAGGTGTCCCTGGGGGTGCTCTGGCTGTCCCCTAAGTGTCCTAGGGGGTACCCTGGCTGTCCCTAGGGTGCCCTGGCTGTCCCTTAGGTTTCCCTGGGTGTGCCCTGGGTGTCTCTGTGGAGCCCTGGCTGTCCCCTATGTGTCCCTGGGGGGGCCCTGGCTGTCCCTGGGGGAGCCATGGCTGTCCCTGGGGGTGCCCTGGCTGTCCCCTAGGTGTCCCTGGGGGTGCCCAGGCTGTCCCTAGGGTGCCCTTGCTGTGCCCTCGGTGTCCCTGGGGGTGCCATGGCTGTCCCCTACGTGTCCCTGGGGGTGCCCTGGATGTCCCTGGGGTGCCCTGACTGTCCCCTAGGTGTCCCTGAGGGGGCCCTGGCTGTCTCCTAGGTGTCCCTGGGGTGCCCTGGCTGTCTCGTCAGTCTCCCTGAGGGTGCCCTGGCTGTCCCTGGGGGTGCCCTGGGTGTCCCTGGGGCGCCCTGGCTGTCCCCTAGGTGTTCCTGAGGGTGCCCCGGCTGTCCCCTAGGTGTCCCTGGGGGTGCCCTGGCTGTCCCTGGGGGTGCACAGGGTGTCCCTTGGGTTCCCTGGCAGTCCCGTACGTGTCCCTGGGAGTGCCCTGGAGGTCCCCTTGGTGTCCTTTGGGGTGCCCTGGGTGTCCCTGGGGTGCCCTGGCTGTCCCCTAGGTGTCCCTGGGGGGGCCCTGGCTGTCTCCTAGGTGTCCCTGGGGGTGCCCTGGGCGTCCCTGGGGTGCCCTGGGGTGCCCTGGCTGTCCCCTAGGTGTCCCTGGGGTGCCCTGGGTGCCCCTGGGGTGCCCTGGAGTGCCTTGGCTGTCCCCTAGTGTCCCTGGAGGTGCCCTGCCTGTCCCGTACGTGTCCCTGGGGGTGCCCTCGCTGTCCCTGGGGTGCCCTTGCTGTCCCCTAGGCGGCCCTGGGGGTGCCCTGGGTGTCCCCGGGGGTGCCCTCGCCGTCCCCTAGGTGTCCCTGGGGGTGCCCTGGGTGTCCCCTCGGTGTCTTTGGGGGTGCCCTGCCTGTCCCCTAGGTGTCGTTGGGGGTGCCCTGGGTGTCCCTGGGGGTGCCCTGGCTGTCCCCTAGGTGTCCCTGGGGGTGACCTGGCTGTCCCCTAAGTGTCCTAGGGGGTACCCTGGCTGTCCCTAGGGTGCCCTGGCTGTCCCTTAGGTGTCCCTGGGTGTGCCCTGGGTGTCTCTGGGGAGCCCTGGCTGTCCCCTAGGTGTCCCTGGGGGGCCCAGGCTGTCCCTGGGGGAGCCATGGCTGTCCCTGGGAGTGCCCTGCCTGTCCCCTAGGTGTCCCTGGGGGGGTCCTGGCTGTCTCTGGGGTTCCTTGGCTGTCCCCTAGGTGTCCCTGGGGGTGCCCTGGCTGTCCCCTACGTGTCCCTGGGGGTGACCTGGGTGCCTCTAGGGTGCCCTGGCTGTCCCCTAGGTGTCCCTGGGGGTGTCCTGGGTGTCCCTGGGGGTGCCCTGGCTGTCCCTAGGGTGCCCTGGCTGTCCCTTATGTGTCCCTGGGTGTGCCCTGGGTGTCTCTAGGGTGCCCTGGCTGTCCCCTAGGTGTCCCTGGGGGTGTCCTGGGTTTCCCTGGGGGTGCCCAGGGTGTCCCTGGGGTTCCCTGGCTGTCCCGTAGGTGTCCCTGGGGGTGCCCTGGGTGTCCCTGGGGGTGCACAGGGTGTCCCTGGGGGTGCCCTGGCTGTCCCTGGGGGTGCACAGGGTGTCCCTGGTGTTCCCTGGCTGTCCCGTACGTGTCCCTGGGGGTGCCCTGGAGGTCCCCTAGGCGTCCCTGGGGGTGCCCTGGGTGTCCCCTGGGTGCCCTGGCTGTCCCCTAGCTGTCCCTGGGGGGGCCCTGGCTGTCTCCTAGGTGTCCCTGGGGGTGCCCTGGCTGTTCCTGTGGGTGCCCTGGCTGTCCCCTAAGTGTCCCTGGGGGTGCCCTGGGTGTCCCTGGGGGGGCCCTGGCTGTCCCCTAGGTGTCCCTGGGGGTGCCCTGGCTGTGCCCTCGGTGTCCCGGAGGGTGCTCTGGCTGTCCCTAGGGTGCCCTGGCTGCACCCTAGGTGTCCCTGGGGTTGCCCTGGCTGTCCCCTAGGTGTCCCTGGGGGTGCCCTGGGTGTTCCTGGGGGCCCCTGGCTGTCCCCTAGGTGTCCCTGGGGGTGCATTAGGTGTCCCTGGGGGTGCCCAGGGTGTCCCTGGGGTTCCCTGGCTGTCCCCTAGGTGTCCCTGCCTCGCTCGTATCCTCGACTCCGCCTCCGGCGCCATGGTGACTCCCCTCCCAGTCTGGACCAGTGTGGCCTCACCCCCTCCCCTGGGGCCATCCGACCCATCCCAGTATAGACCAGTAAGGCACCGAGTGGCCACCATGGACCCCCACACGCCTGCCAGTTCATCCCAGTTCATCCCAGTCCACTCTTCGTCCATCCCAGGTTTCTCTGGTCACCCTCCCAGTGCTCTCAGTCCATCCCAGTCCCGCAGGTGTTGGTGCTTGGGGCTTGATGAGCTGGTGCCTGTCCGCAACGTGGAGCGGCTCAAACGGGACCTCAGGGTGAGGGGGGCGCGGATTTGGGGGGATCCTGGGGGTCCTGAGTTGTCGTGGAGGGGGTTTTTGGGTTGTGGGGGGTCTGGGGGGAGTCCTGGGGGCTGCTTTGGGTGCTTTGGGGGGTATTCGGGAGGTTTGGGCGGCCCATTTGAGGCATCAAAAACCTGAGGAGGGTTTTGACAGCTCCTGGAGGTGGAGGGGGCCGTGGGGGTGAGCTGGCTGTCCCAGGGGGTTCCTGGCTGTCCCTCGATGTCCCTGGGGTGCCCTGGCTGTCACTTAGGTGTCCCTCGGGGTGCCCTGGGTGTCCCTGGGGTGCCCTGGCTGTCCCCTTGGTGTCCCTGGGGGTGCCCTGTGGGTCCCTGTGGTGTCCTGGGGGTGCCCTGGTGTCCCTGGGGGGGGCCTGGCTGTCCCCTAGGTGTCCCTGGGGGCGCCTTGGCTGTCCTCTAGGTGTCCCTGGGGATGCCCTGCCTGTCGCCTACATGTCCCTGGGGTTGCACTGGCTGTCCCTAGGGTGCCCTGGCTGTGCTTTTGGTGTCTCTGGGGGTGCCCTGGCTGTCCCTAGGGTGCCCTGGCTGTGCCCTACGTGTCCCTGGGTGTGCCCTGGCTGTCCCCTAGGTGTCCCTGGGGGTGCCCTGGCTGTCTCTGGGGTGCCCTGGGGGTGCCCGGGGTGTCCCTGGAGGTGCACAGGGTGTCCCTGTGGTGCCCTGGAGGTCCCCTAGGTGTCCCTGGGGGTGCCCTGGGTGTCCCTGGGGTGCCGTGGATGTCCCCTAGGTGTCCCTGGGTGTGCCCTGGCTGTCCCAGTGGGTGCCCAGGCTGACCCCTACGTGTGCCTGGGATGCCCTGGCTGTCTCGTCAGTGTCCCTGGGGGTGCCCTGGCTGTCCCTGGGGGTGCCCCGGCTGTCCCCTAGGTGTCCCTGGGGTGCCCTGCATGTCCCCTCGGTGGCCCTGGAGGTGCCCTGGCTGTCCCTAGGGTGCCCTGGCTGTCCCTTAGTTGTCCCTGGGTGTGCCCTGGGTGTCTCTGGGGTGCCCTGCCTGTCCCTAGGTGTCCCTGGGGGGGCCCTGGCTGTCTCCTAGGTGTCCCTGGGGGTGCCCTGGCTGTCCCCTCCGTGTCCCTGGGGTGCCCTGGGTGTCCCTGGGGTGCCCTGGGGTGCCCTGGCTGTCCCCTAGGTGTCCCTGGGGGTGCCCTGCTTGTCCTCTACGTGTCCCTGGGGGTGCCCTCGCTGTCCCTGGGGTGCCCTGGCTGTCCCCTAGGTGTCCCAGAGGACCCCCTGTCTGTCCTCTAGGTGTCCCTGGGGGTGCCCTGCCTGTCCCCTAGGTGTCCCTGGGGGTGCCCTGGGTGTCCCTGGGGGTGCACAGCGTGTCCCTGGGGTTCCCTGGCTCTCCCCTAGGTGTCCCTGGGGGTGCCCTGGGTGTCCCTGGGGGTGCACAGGGTGTCCCTGGGGTTCCCTGGCTGTCCCCAAGGTGTCCCTGGGGAGACCCTGGCTGTCCCCTAGGTGTCCCTGGGGGTGCCCTGGCTGTCTCTGGGGTGCCCTGGGGGTGCCCTGGGTGTCCCTGGGGGTGCACAGGGTGTCCCTGGGGTGCCCTGGCTGTCCCCTAGGTGTCCCTGGGGGTGCCCTGACTGTCCCTGGGAGTGCCCCGGCTGTCCCCTAGGTGTCCCTGAGGTGCCCTACCTGTCCTCTAGGTGTCCCTGGGGGTGCCCTGGCTGTCCCCTCTGTGGCCCTGGGGGTGCCCTGGCAGTCCCTAGGGTGCCCTGGCTGTCCCTTAGGTGTCCCTGGGTGTGCCGTGGGTGTCTCTGGGGTGCCCTGCCTGTCCCCTAGGTGTCCCTGGGGGTGCCCTGGGTGTCCCTGGGGGTGCACAGGGTGTCCCTGGGGTTCCCTGGCTGTCCCCTAGGTGTCCCTGGGGGGGACCCTGGCTGTCCCCTAGGTGTCCCTGGGGGTGCCCTGGCTGTCCCTGGGGGTGCACAGGGTGTCCCTGGGGGTTCCCTGGCTGTCCCGTACGTGTCCCTGGGGATGCCTTGGAGGTCCCCTAGGCGTCCCTGGGGGGGCCCTGGCTTCCTCCTAGGTGTCCCTGGGGGTGCCCTGCCTGTCCTCTACGTGTCCCTGGTGGTGCCATCGCTGTCCCTGGGGTGCCCTGGCTGTCCCCTAGGTGTCCCTGGGGATGCCCTGTCTGTCCTCTAGGTGTCCCTGGGGGTGCCCTGCCTGTCCCCTAGGTGTCCCTGGGGGTGCCCTGGGTGTCCCTGGGGGTGCACAGTGTGTCCCTGGGGTTCCTTGGCTGTCCCGTACGTGTCCCTGGGGGTGCCCTGGAGGTCCCCCAGGTGTCCCTGGGGGTCCCCTGGGTGTCCCTGTGGGTGCCCTGGCTGTCCCTACGTGTCCCTGGGGTGCCCTGGGTGTCCCTGGGGTGCCCTGGGGCGCCCTGCCTGTCCCCTAGGTGTCCCTGGGGGTGCCCTCGCTATCCCTAGGCTGCCCTGGCCTTCCCCTAGGTGTCCCTGGGGGTGCCCTGCTTGCCCCCTAGATGTCCTTGGGGGTGCCCTGGCTGTCCCTAGCGTGCCATGGCTGTGCCCTAGGTGTCCCTGGGTGTCCCCTAGGTGTCCCTGGGGGTGCACAGGGTGTCCCTGGGGTTCCCTGGCTGTCCCCTAGGTGTCCTTGGGGGTGCCCTGGGTGTTCCTGGGGGTGCACAGGGTGTCCCTGGGGTTCCCTGGCTGTCCCCTAGGTGTCCCTGGGGGGCCCTGGCTGTCCCCTAGGTGTCCCTGGGGGTGCCCTGGCTGTCTCTGGGGTGCCCTGGGGGTGCCCTGGGTGTCCCTGGGGGTGCACAGGGTGTCCCTGGGGTGCCCTGGCTGTCCCCTAGGTGTCCCTGGGGGTGCCCCTGCTGTCCCCTAGGTGTCCCTGGGGGTGCCCTGGGTGTCCCTGGGGGTGCCCCTGGCTGTCCCCTAGGTGTCCCTGGGAGTGCCCTGGCTGTCCATAGGGTGCCCTGGCTGTCCCCTGGGTGTCCCTGGGGTTCCCTGGCTGTCCCGTACGTGTCCCCGGGGGTGCCCTGGAGGTCCCCTAGGCGTCCCTGGGGGTGCCCTGGGTGTCCCTGGGGTGCCCTGGCTGTCCCCTAGCTGTCCCTGGGGGGGCCCTGGCTGTCTCCTAGGTGTCCCTGGGGGTGCCCTGGCTGTCCCTGTGGGTGCCCTGTCTGTCCCCTACGTGTCCCTGGGGTGCCCTGGGTGTCCCTGGGGTGCCCTGGGGTGCCCTGGCTGTCCCTAGGTGTCCCTGGGGGGGCCCTGGCTGTCCCCTAGGTGTCCCTGGGGGTGCTCTGGCTGTCCCTGTGGGAGCCATGGCTGTCCCCTTGGTGTCCCTGGGGGTGCCCAGGCTGTCCCCTAGGTGTCCCTGGGAGTGCCCTCGGTGTCCTGGGGGTGCCCCTGCCTGTCTCCTAGGTGTCCTTGGGGGTGCCCTGGCTGTCCCTAGGGTGCCCTGGCTGTCCCCTAGGTGTCCCTGGGGTGCCCTGACTGTCCCCTAGGTGTCCCTGGGGGTGCCCTGGGTGTCCCTGGGGTGCCCTGGGGTTACCCTGGCTGTCCCTGGAGGTGCCCTGCCTGTCCCCTAGGTGTCCCTGGGGTGCCCTGGCTGTCTTGTCAGTGTCCCTGGGGGTGCCCTGGCTGTCCCCTCCGTGTCCCTGGGAGGTCCCTGGCTGTCCCCTAGGGGTCTCTGGGGGTTCCCTGGCTGTCCCGTCAGTGTCCCTGGGGGTGCCCTGCCTGTCCCCTAGGTGTCCCTGGGGGTGCCCTGCCTGTCCCTTAGGTGTCCCTGGGGGTGTCCTGGCTGTCCCTAGGGTGCCCTGGCTGTGCCCTCGGTGTCTCTGGGGGTGCCCTGGGTGTCCCCTAGGTGTCCCTGGGGGTGCCCACGCTGTCCTCTATGTGTCCCTGGGGGGCCCTGGCTGTCCCCTAGGTGTCCCTGGGGGTGCCCTCGCTGTCCCTGGGGTGCCCTGGCTGTCCCCTAGGTGGCCCTGGGGGCGCCCTGCCAGTCCTCTCGGTGTCCCTTGGGGTGCCCTGGCTGTACCCTCGGTGTCCCTGGGGGTGCCCTGGCTGTCCCTAGGGTGCCCTGGCTGTCCCCTAGGTGTCCCTGGGTGTGCCCTGCGTGTCCCTGGGGGTGCACAGGGTGTCCCTGAGGTTCCCTGGCTGTCCCCTAGGTATCCCTGGGGGGGGCCCTGGCTGTCCCCTAGGTGTCCCTGGGGGTGCCCTGCGTGTCCCTGGGGGTGCACAGGGTGTCCCTGGGGTTCCCCGGCTGTCCCCTTGGTGTCCCTGGGGGTGCCCTGGGTGTCCCGTACATATCCCTGGGGGTGCCCTGGCTGTCCCGTAGGTGTCCATGGGGGTGCCCTGGGTGTCCCTGGGGTGCCCTGGCTGTCCCCTCGGTGTCCCTGGGGGAGCCCTGGCTGTCTCCTAGGTGTCCCTGGGGGTGCATTAGGTTTCCTTGGGGGTGCCCAGGGTGTCCCTGGGGTTCCCTGGCTGTCCCCTAGGTGTCCCTGGGGGGGCCCTGGCTGTCCCTAGGGTGCCCTGGCTGTCCCCTAGGTGTCCCTGGGGGTGCCCTGGCTGTCCCCTAGGTGTCCCTGGGGGTGCCCTGCCTGTCC
>NW_027094605.1:0-71195 GCF_029207755.1 Chamaea fasciata
GGGAGTTGGGCACAAAGGATGTCCTGTTTCCAGGGGTAAGTAAAGTCAGCTGCCCAGGTGCCTGATGTCAATTTGTAGGAGGCCTTTGGCCCTCCATGGGAAGCCAGGCTTCCAGTTTGTAGCAGCTTGCATCTGGAAGAAATCCTGTTCCGTTCAGGATTGTAGGTGGCCGAGGCCTGGTGCCTGGCAGAGGGAGTTGGGCACAAATGATGGCCTGTTTCATGAGGAAAGTAAAGTCAGCTGCCCAGGTGCCTGATGTCAGTTTGTAGGAGGCCTTTGGCCCTCCAAGGGAAGCCAGGCTTCCTGCTTGTGGCAGCTTGCATCGGGAAGAAATCCTGTTCCGTTCGGGATTGTAGGTGGCCGAGGCCAGGTGCCCGGCAGAGGGAGTTGGACACAACGGATGGCCTGTTTCCAGGGGTAAGTAAAGTCAGTTGCCCAGGTGCCTGATGTCAGTTTGTAGGAGGCCTTTGGCCCTCCAAGTGAAGCTAGTCTTCCAGCTTGTGGCAGCTTGCATCTGGAAGAACTCCGGTTCCGTTCGGGATTGTACGTGGCCAAAGCTGTGGGCCCGGCAGAGGGAGTTGGGCACAAAGGATGGCCTGTTTCCAGGGGTAAGTAAAGTCAGCTGCCCAGGTGCCTGATGTCAGTTTGTAGGAGGCCTTTGGACCTCCAAGAGAAGCTAGTCTTCCAGTTTGTGGCAGCTTGCATCTGGAAGAAATCCTGTTCCGTTTTCCATTGAAGGTGGCCGAGGCCAGGTGCCCGGCCGAGGGAGTTGGGCACAAAGGATGTCCTGAAACCAGGGGTAAGTAAAGTCAGCTGCCCAGGTGCCTGATGTCAGTTTGTAGGAGGCCTTTGGCCCTCCATGGGAAGCCAGGCTTCCTGCTTGTGGCAGCTTGCATCTGGAAGAAATCCTGTTCCGTTCGGGGATTGTAGGTGGCCGAGGCCAGGTGCCCGGCAGAGGGAGTTGGGCACAAACGATGTCCTGTTTAGAGGGATAAGTAAAGTCAGCTGCCCACGTGCCTGATGTCAGTTAGTAGGAGGCCTTTGGTCCTCCATGGGAAGCCAGGCTTCCTGCTTGTGGCAGCTTGCATCTGGAAGAAATCCTTTTTTGTTCGGGATTGTAGGAGTCCAGAGCTGGGTGCCCGGCTGAGGGAGTTGGACAGAAAGGATGTCCTGTTTCCAGGGTTAAGTAAAGTCAGCTGCCCAGGTACCTGATGTCAGTTTGTAGGAGGCCTTTGGCCCTCCATGGGAAGCCAGGTTTCCTGCTTGTGGCAGCTTGCATCTGGAAGAAATCCTGTTCCGTTCGGGATTGTAGGTGGCCGAGGCCTGGTGCCCGGCAGAGGGAGTTGGGCACAATGGATGGGCTGTTTCCAGGGGTAAGTAAAGTCAGCTGCCCAGGTGCCTGATGTCAGTTTGTAGGAGGCCTTTGGCCCTCCATGGAAAGCCAGGCTTCCAGTTTGTGGCAGCTTGCATCTGGAAGAAATCCTGTTCCGTTCGAGATTTTAGGTGGCCGCGGCCAGGTGCCCAGCAGAGAGAGTTGGGCACAAATGATGGCCTGTTTCATGAGGAAAGTAAAGTCAGCTGCCCAGGTGCCTGATGTCAGTTTGTAGGAGGCCTTTGGTCCTCCATGGGAAGCCAGGCTTCCAGCTAGTGGCAGCTTGCATCGAGAAGAAATCCTGTTCCGTTCGGGATTGTAGGTGGCCGAGGCCAGGTGCCCGGCAGAGGGAGTTGGGCACAAAGGATGGCCTGTTTCCAGGGGTAAGTAAAGTCAGCTGCCCACGTGCCTGATGTCAGTTTGTAGGAGGCCTTTGGCCCTCCAAGTGAAGCCACGTTTCCAGCTTGTGGCAGCTTGCATCTGGAAGATCTCCTGTTCCGTTTGGGATTGTAGGTGGCCAAATCTGTGGGCCCGGCAGAGGGAGTTGGGCATAAAGGATGGGCTGTTTCCAGGGGTAAGTAAAGTCAGCTGCCCAGGTGCCTGATGTCAGTTTGTAGGAGGCCTTTGGCTCTCCAAAGGAAGCTAGTCTTTATGTTCAAGGCAGCTTGCATCTGAGAGAAATCCTGTTCCGTTCGGGATTGTAGGTGGCCGAGGCTAGGTGCCCGGCTGAGGGAGTTGGGCACAAAGGATGTCCTGTTTCCAGGGGTAAGTAAAGTCAGCTGCCCAGGTGCCTGATGTCAGTTTGTAGGAGGCCTTTGGCCCTCCAAGGGAAGCTAGTCTTCCTGCTTGTGGCAGCTTGCATCTGGAAGAAATGCTGTTCCGTTCGGGATTGTAGGTGGCCGAGGCCTGGTGCCCGGCAGAGGGAGTTGGGCACAAACAATGTCCTGTTTAGAGGGATAAGTAAATTCCGCTGCCCAGGTGCCTGATGTCAGTTTGTAGGAGGCCTTTGGCCCTCCATGGGAAGCCAGGCTTCCTGCTTGTGGCAGCTTTCATCTGGAAGAAATCCTGTTTTGTTCGGGATTGTAGGAGTCCGGAGCTTGGAGCCCGGCTGAGGGAGTTGGACACAAAGGATGGGCTGTTTCCAGGGGTAAGTAAAGTCAGCTGCCCAGGTGCCTGATGTCAGTTTGTAGGAGGCCTTCGGCCCTCCATGGGAATCCAGGTTTCCTGCTTCTGGCAGCTTGCATCCGGAAGAAATCCTGTTCCCTTCGGGATTGTAGGTGGCCGAGTCCTGGTGCCCGGCAGAGGGAGTTGGGCACAAATGATGGCCTGTTTCCAGGGGTAAGTAAAGTCAGCTGCCCAGGTGCCTGATGTAAGTTTGTAGGAGGCCTTTGGCCCTCCATGGGAAACCAGGCTTCCAGTTTGTGGCAGGTAAAATCTGGAAGAAATCCTGTTCCGTTCGGGATTGTAGGTGGCCGAGGCTAGGTGCCCGGCTGAGGGAGTTGGGCACAAAGGATGTCCTGTTTCCAGGGGTAAGTAAAGTCAGCTGCCCAGGTGCCTGATGTCAGTTTGTAGGAGGCCTTTGGCCCTCCAAGGGAAGCTAGTCTTCCAGTTTGTGGCAGCTTGCATCTGGAAGAAATCCTGTTCCATTTGCGATTGTAGGTGGCCGAGGCCAGGTGCCCGGCAGAGGGAGTTGGGCACAAAGGATGTCCTATTTCCAGGGGTAGGTAAAGTCAGCTGCCCAGGTGCCTGATGTCAATTTGTAGGAGGCCTTTGGCCCTCCATGGGAAGCCAGGCTTCCAGTTTGTAGCAGCTTGCATCTGGAAGAAATCCTGTTCCGTTCAGGATTGTAGGTGGCCGAGGCCTGGTGCCTGGCAGAGGGAGTTGGGCACAAATGATGGCCTGTTTCATGAGGAAAGTAAAGTCAGCTGCCCAGGTGCCTGATGTCAGTTTGTAGGAGGCCTTTGGCCCTCCAAGGGAAGCCAGGCTTCCTGCTTGTGGCAGCTTGCATCGGGAAGAAATCCTGTTCCGTTCGGGATTGTAGGTGGCCGAGGCCAGGTGCCCGGCAGAGGGAGTTGGACACAACGGATGGCCTGTTTCCAGGGGTAAGTAAAGTCAGTTGCCCAGGTGCCTGATGTCAGTTTGTAGGAGGCCTTTGGCCCTCCATGTGAAGCTAGTCTTCCAGCTTGTGGCAGCTTGCATCTGGAAGAACTCCGGTTCCGTTCGGGATTGTACGTGGCCAAAGCTGTGGGCCCGGCAGAGGGAGTTGGGCACAAAGGATGGCCTGTTTCCAGGGGTAAGTAAAGTCAGCTGCCCAGGTGCCTGATGTCAGTTTGTAGGAGGCCTTTGGACCTCCAAGAGAAGCTAGTCTTCCAGTTTGTGGCAGCTTGCATCTGGAAGAAATCCTGTTCCGTTTTCCATTGAAGGTGGCCGAGGCCAGGTGCCCGGCCGAGGGAGTTGGGCACAAAGGATGTCCTGAAACCAGGGGTAAGTAAAGTCAGCTGCCCAGGTGCCTGATGTCAGTTTGTAGGAGGCCTTTGGCCCTCCATGGGAAGCCAGGCTTCCTGCTTGTGGCAGCTTGCATCTGGAAGAAATCCTGTTCCGTTCGGGATTGTAGGTGGCCAAGGCCTGGTGCCCGGCAGAGGGAGCTGGGCACAAATGATGGACTGTTTCCAGGGGTAAGTAAAGTCAGCTCCCCAGGTGCCTGATGTCAGTTTGTAGGAGGCCTTTGGCCCTCCATGGGAAGCCAGGCTTCCTGCTTGTGGCAGCTTGCATCTGGAAGAAATGCTGTTCCGTTCGGGATTGTAGGTGGCCGAGGCCAGGTGCCCGGCTGAGGGAGTTGGGCACAAAGGATGTTTGGTTTCCAAGGGTAAGTAAAGTCAGCTGCCCAGGTTCCTGATGACAGTTTGTAGGAGGCCTTTCGCCCTTCATGGGAAGCCAGGTTTCCTGCTTCTGGCAGCTTGCATCTGGAAGAAATGCTGTTCCGTTCGGGATTGTAGGTGGCCGGAGCTGGGTGCCTGGCTGAGGGAGTTGGACACAAAGCATGGGCTGTTTCCAGGGGTAAGTAAAGTCAGCTGCCCAGGTGCCTGATGTCAGTTTGTAGGAGGCCTTTGGCCCTCCATGGGAAGCTAGTCTTCCAGCTTGTGGCAGCTTGCATCTGGAAGAAATCCTGTTCCGTTCGGGATTGTAGGTGGCCGAGGCCAGGTGCCCGGCAGAGGGAGTTGGGCACAAAGGATGTCCTGTTTCCAGGGGTAAGTAAAGTCAGCTGCCCAGGTGCCTGATGTCAGTTTGTCGGAGGCCTTTGGTCCTCCATGGGAAGCCAGGCTTCCTGCTTGTGGCAGCTTGCATCGGGAAGAAATCGTGATCCGTTAGGGATTGTAGGTGGCCGAGGCCTGGTGCCCGGCAGAGGGAGTTGGGCACAAAGGATGGCCTGTTTCCAGGGGTAAGTAAAGTCAGCTGCCCAGGTGCCTGATGTCAGTTTGTAGGAGGCCTTTGGCCCTCCAAGGAAAGCCAGGCTTCCAGTTTGTGGCAGCTTGCATCTGGAATAAATCCTGTTCCGTTCGGGATTGTAGGTGGCCGAGGCCAGGTGCCCGGCAGAGGGAGTTGGGCACAAATGATGGTCTGTTTCATGAGGAAAGTAAAGTCAGCTCCCCAGGTGCCTGATGTCAGTTTGTAGGAGGCCTTTGGTCCTCCATGGGAAGCCATGCTTCCAGCTTGTGGCAGCTTGAATCTGGAAGAAATCCTGTTCCCTTCGGGACTGTAGGTGACCGAGGCCAGGTGCCCGGCAGAGGGAGTTGGGCACAAAGGATGGCCTGTTTCCAGGGGTAAGTAAAGTCAGCTGCCCACGTGCCTGATGTCAGTTTGTAGGAGGCCTTTGGCCCTTCATGGGAAGCCAGGCTTCCTGCTTGTGGCAGCTTGCATCTGGAAGAAATCCTGTTCCGTTCGGGATTGTAGGTGGCCGAGGCCTGTTGCCGGGCTGAGGGAGTTGGACCCAAAGGATGGGCTGTTTCCAGGGGTAAGTAAAGTCAGCTGCCCAGGTGCCTGATGTCAGTTTGTAGGAGGTCTTTGGCCCTCCAAGGGATGGTAGTCTTCCTGTTCAAGGCAGCTTGCATCTGGAAGAAATCCTGTTCTGTTCGGGATTGTAGGTGGCCGCGGCCAGGTGCCCAGCAGATAGAGTTGGGCACAAATGATGGCCTGTTTCATGAGGAAAGTAAAGTCAGCTGCCCAGGTGCCTGATGTCAGTTTGTAGGAGTCCTTTGGTCCTCCATGGGAAGCCAGGCTTCCTGCTTGTGGCAGCTTGCATCGGGAAGAAATCCTGTTCCGTTCGGGATTGTAGGTGGCCGAGGCCAGGTGCCCGTCAGAGGGAGTTGGGAACAAGGGATGTCCTGTTTCCAGGGGTAAGTAAAGTCAGCTGCCCAGGTGCCTGATGTCAGTTTGTAGGAGGCCTTTGGTCCTCCATGGGAAGCCAGGCTTCCAGCTAGTGGCAGCTTGCATCGAGAAGAAATCCTGTTCCGTTCGGGATTGTAGGTGGCCGAGGCCAGGTGCCCGGCAGAGGGAGTTGGGCACAAAGGATGTCCTGTTTCCAGGGGTAAGTAAAGTCAGCTGCCCAGGTGCCTGATGTCAGTTTGTAGGAGGCCTTTGGCCCTCCAAGGGAAGCTAGTCTTTATGTTCAAGGCAGCTTGCATCTGGAAGAAATTCTGTTCCGTTCGTGATTGTAGGTGGCCGGAGCTGGGTGCCCAGCTGAGGGAGCTGGGCACAAAGGATGGCCTGTTTCCAAGAGTAAGTAAAGTCAGCTGCCCAGGTGCCTGATGTCAGTAGGTAGGAGGCCTTTGGCCCTCCAAGGGAAGCTAGTCTTCCAGCTTGTGGCAGCTTGCATCTGGAAGAAATGCTGTTCCGTTCGGGATTGTAGGTGGCCGAGGCCAGGATCCCAGCAGACGGAGTTGGGCACAAATGATGGCCTGTTTCATGAGGAAAGTAAAGTCAGCTGCCCAAGTGCCTGATGTCAGTTTGTAGGAGGCCTTTGGCCCTCCAAGTGAAGCCACGTTTCAAGCTTGTGGCAGCTTGCATCTGGAAGTTCTCCTGTTCCGTTCGGGATTGTAGGTGGCCAAATCTGTGGGCCCGGCAGAGGGAGTTGGGCACAAAGGATGGGCTGTTTCCAGGGGTAAGTAAAGTCAGCTCCCGAGGTGCCTGATGTCAGTTTGTAGGAGGCCTTTGGCCCTCCAAGGGAAGCTAGTCTTTATGTTCAAGGCAGCTTGCATCTGGAAGAAATCCTGTTCCGTTCGGGATTGTAGGTGGCCGGAGCTGGGTGCCCAGCTGAGGGTGTTGGGCACAAAGATGGCCTCTTTCCAGGGGTAAGTAAAGTCAGCTGCCCAGGTGCCTGATGTCAGTTTGTAGGAGGCCTTTGCCCCTCCACGGGAAGCTAGTCTTCCAGCTTGTGGCAGCTTGCATCTGGAAGAAATCCTTTTTTGTTCGGGATTGTAGGAGTCCAGAGCTGGGTGCCCGGCTGAGGGAGTTGGACAGAAAGGATGTCCTGTTTCCAGGGTTAAGTAAAGTCAGCTGCCCAGGTACCTGATGTCAGTTTGTAGGAGGCCTTTGGCCCTCCATGGGAAGCCAGGTTTCCTGCTTGTGGCAGCTTGCATCTGGAAGAAATCCTGTTCCGTTCGGGATTGTAGGTGGCCGAGGCCTGGTGCCCGGCAGAGGGAGTTGGGCACAATGGATGGGCTGTTTCCAGGGGTAAGTAAAGTCAGCTGCCCAGGTGCCTGATGTCAGTTTGTAGGAGGCCTTTGGCCCTCCATGGAAAGCCAGGCTTCCAGTTTGTGGCAGCTTGCATCTGGAAGAAATCCTGTTCCGTTCGAGATTGTAGGTGGCCGCGGCCAGGTGCCCAGCAGAGAGAGTTGGGCACAAATGATGGCCTGTTTCATGAGGAAAGTAAAGTCAGCTGCCCAGGTGCCTGATGTCAGTTTGTAGGAGGCCTTTGGTCCTCCATGGGAAGCCAGGCTTCCAGCTAGTGGCAGCTTGCATCGAGAAGAAATCCTGTTCCGTTCGGGATTGTAGGTGGCCGAGGCCAGGTGCCCGGCAGAGGGAGTTGGGCACAAAGGATGGCCTGTTTCCAGGGGTAAGTAAAGTCAGCTGCCCACGTGCCTGATGTCAGTTTGTAGGAGGCCTTTGGCCCTCCAAGTGAAGCCACGTTTCCAGCTTGTGGCAGCTTGCATCTGGAAGATCTCCTGTTCCGTTTGGGATTGTAGGTGGCCAAATCTGTGGGCCCGGCAGAGGGAGTTGGGCATAAAGGATGGGCTGTTTCCAGGGGTAAGTAAAGTCAGCTGCCCAGGTGCCTGATGTCAGTTTGTAGGAGGCCTTTGGCTCTCCAAGGGAAGCTAGTCTTTATGTTCAAGGCAGCTTGCATCTGAGAGAAATCCTGTTCCGTTCGGGATT
Source organism: Chamaea fasciata (assembly GCF_029207755.1). Lineage (NCBI taxonomy): Eukaryota > Metazoa > Chordata > Aves > Passeriformes > Sylviidae > Chamaea > Chamaea fasciata. The sequence goes on from NW_027094605.1 coordinate 7,802, forward strand.
GTAGGTGGCCGAGGCTAGGTGCCCGGCTGAGGGAGTTGGGCACAAAGGATGTCCTGTTTCCAGGGGTAAGTAAAGTCAGCTGCCCAGGTGCCTGATGTCAGTTTGTAGGAGGCCTTTGGCCCTCCAAGGGAAGCTAGTCTTCCTGCTTGTGGCAGCTTGCATCTGGAAGAAATGCTGTTCCGTTCGGGATTGTAGGTGGCCGAGGCCTGGTGCCCGGCAGAGGGAGTTGGGCACAAACAATGTCCTGTTTAGAGGGATAAGTAAATTCCGCTGCCCAGGTGCCTGATGTCAGTTTGTAGGAGGCCTTTGGCCCTCCATGGGAAGCCAGGCTTCCTGCTTGTGGCAGCTTTCATCTGGAAGAAATCCTGTTTTGTTCGGGATTGTAGGAGTCCGGAGCTTGGAGCCCGGCTGAGGGAGTTGGACACAAAGGATGGGCTGTTTCCAGGGGTAAGTAAAGTCAGCTGCCCAGGTGCCTGATGTCAGTTTGTAGGAGGCCTTCGGCCCTCCATGGGAATCCAGGTTTCCTGCTTCTGGCAGCTTGCATCCGGAAGAAATCCTGTTCCCTTCGGGATTGTAGGTGGCCGAGTCCTGGTGCCCGGCAGAGGGAGTTGGGCACAAATGATGGCCTGTTTCCAGGGGTAAGTAAAGTCAGCTGCCCAGGTGCCTGATGTAAGTTTGTAGGAGGCCTTTGGCCCTCCATGGGAAGCCAGGCTTCCAGTTTGTGGCAGGTAAAATCTGGAAGAAATCCTGTTCCGTTCGGGATTGTAGGTGGCCGAGGCTAGGTGCCCGGCTGAGGGAGTTGGGCACAAAGGATGTCCTGTTTCCAGGGGTAAGTAAAGTCAGCTGCCCAGGTGCCTGATGTCAGTTTGTAGGAGGCCTTTGGCCCTCCAAGGGAAGCTAGTCTTCCAGTTTGTGGCAGCTTGCATCTGGAAGAAATCCTGTTCCATTTGCGATTGTAGGTGGCCGAGGCCAGGTGCCCGGCAGAGGGAGTTGGGCACAAAGGATGTCCTATTTCCAGGGGTAGGTAAAGTCAGCTGCCCAGGTGCCTGATGTCAGTTTGTAGGAGGCCTTTGGCCCTCCAAGGGAAGCCAGGCTTCCTGCTTGTGGCAGCTTGCATCGGGAAGAAATCCTGTTCCGTTCGGGATTGTAGGTGGCCGAGGCCAGGTGCCCGGCAGAGGGAGTTGGACACAACGGATGGCCTGTTTCCAGGGGTAAGTAAAGTCAGTTGCCCAGGTGCCTGATGTCAGTTTGTAGGAGGCCTTTGGCCCTCCAAGTGAAGCTAGTCTTCCAGCTTGTGGCAGCTTGCATCTGGAAGAACTCCGGTTCCGTTCGGGATTGTACGTGGCCAAAGCTGTGGGCCCGGCAGAGGGAGTTGGGCACAAAGGATGGCCTGTTTCCAGGGGTAAGTAAAGTCAGCTGCCCAGGTGCCTGATGTCAGTTTGTAGGAGGCCTTTGGACCTCCAAGAGAAGCTAGTCTTCCAGTTTGTGGCAGCTTGCATCTGGAAGAAATCCTGTTCCGTTTTCCATTGAAGGTGGCCGAGGCCAGGTGCCCGGCCGAGGGAGTTGGGCACAAAGGATGTCCTGAAACCAGGGGTAAGTAAAGTCAGCTGCCCAGGTGCCTGATGTCAGTTTGTAGGAGGCCTTTGGCCCTCCATGGGAAGCCAGGCTTCCTGCTTGTGGCAGCTTGCATCTGGAAGAAATCCTGTTCCGTTCGGGATTGTAGGTGGCCGAGGCCAGGTGCCCGGCAGAGGGAGTTGGGCACAAACGATGTCCTGTTTAGAGGGATAAGTAAAGTCAGCTGCCCACGTGCCTGATGTCAGTTAGTAGGAGGCCTTTGGTCCTCCATGGGAAGCCAGGCTTCCTGCTTGTGGCAGCTTGCATCTGGAAGAAATCCTTTTTTGTTCGGGATTGTAGGAGTCCAGAGCTGGGTGCCCGGCTGAGGGAGTTGGACAGAAAGGATGTCCTGTTTCCAGGGTTAAGTAAAGTCAGCTGCCCAGGTACCTGATGTCAGTTTGTAGGAGGCCTTTGGCCCTCCATGGGAAGCCAGGTTTCCTGCTTGTGGCAGCTTGCATCTGGAAGAAATCCTGTTCCGTTCGGGATTGTAGGTGGCCGAGGCCTGGTGCCCGGCAGAGGGAGTTGGGCACAATGGATGGGCTGTTTCCAGGGGTAAGTAAAGTCAGCTGCCCAGGTGCCTGATGTCAGTTTGTAGGAGGCCTTTGGCCCTCCATGGAAAGCCAGGCTTCCAGTTTGTGGCAGCTTGCATCTGGAAGAAATCCTGTTCCGTTCGAGATTTTAGGTGGCCGCGGCCAGGTGCCCAGCAGAGAGAGTTGGGCACAAATGATGGCCTGTTTCATGAGGAAAGTAAAGTCAGCTGCCCAGGTGCCTGATGTCAGTTTGTAGGAGGCCTTTGGTCCTCCATGGGAAGCCAGGCTTCCAGCTAGTGGCAGCTTGCATCGAGAAGAAATCCTGTTCCGTTCGGGATTGTAGGTGGCCGAGGCCAGGTGCCCGGCAGAGGGAGTTGGGCACAAAGGATGGCCTGTTTCCAGGGGTAAGTAAAGTCAGCTGCCCACGTGCCTGATGTCAGTTTGTAGGAGGCCTTTGGCCCTCCAAGTGAAGCCACGTTTCCAGCTTGTGGCAGCTTGCATCTGGAAGATCTCCTGTTCCGTTTGGGATTGTAGGTGGCCAAATCTGTGGGCCCGGCAGAGGGAGTTGGGCATAAAGGATGGGCTGTTTCCAGGGGTAAGTAAAGTCAGCTGCCCAGGTGCCTGATGTCAGTTTGTAGGAGGCCTTTGGCTCTCCAAAGGAAGCTAGTCTTTATGTTCAAGGCAGCTTGCATCTGAGAGAAATCCTGTTCCGTTCGGGATTGTAGGTGGCCGAGGCTAGGTGCCCGGCTGAGGGAGTTGGGCACAAAGGATGTCCTGTTTCCAGGGGTAAGTAAAGTCAGCTGCCCAGGTGCCTGATGTCAGTTTGTAGGAGGCCTTTGGCCCTCCAAGGGAAGCTAGTCTTCCTGCTTGTGGCAGCTTGCATCTGGAAGAAATGCTGTTCCGTTCGGGATTGTAGGTGGCCGAGGCCTGGTGCCCGGCAGAGGGAGTTGGGCACAAACAATGTCCTGTTTAGAGGGATAAGTAAATTCCGCTGCCCAGGTGCCTGATGTCAGTTTGTAGGAGGCCTTTGGCCCTCCATGGGAAGCCAGGCTTCCTGCTTGTGGCAGCTTTCATCTGGAAGAAATCCTGTTTTGTTCGGGATTGTAGGAGTCCGGAGCTTGGAGCCCGGCTGAGGGAGTTGGACACAAAGGATGGGCTGTTTCCAGGGGTAAGTAAAGTCAGCTGCCCAGGTGCCTGATGTCAGTTTGTAGGAGGCCTTCGGCCCTCCATGGGAATCCAGGTTTCCTGCTTCTGGCAGCTTGCATCCGGAAGAAATCCTGTTCCCTTCGGGATTGTAGGTGGCCGAGTCCTGGTGCCCGGCAGAGGGAGTTGGGCACAAATGATGGCCTGTTTCCAGGGGTAAGTAAAGTCAGCTGCCCAGGTGCCTGATGTAAGTTTGTAGGAGGCCTTTGGCCCTCCATGGGAAGCCAGGCTTCCAGTTTGTGGCAGGTAAAATCTGGAAGAAATCCTGTTCCGTTCGGGATTGTAGGTGGCCGAGGCCAGGTGCCCGGCTGAGGGAGTTGGGCACAAAGGATGTCCTGTTTCCAGGGGTAAGTAAAGTCAGCTGCCCAGGTGCCTGATGTCAGTTTGTAGGAGGCCTTTGGCCCTCCAAGGGAAGCTAGTCTTCCAGTTTGTGGCAGCTTGCATCTGGAAGAAATCCTGTTCCATTTGCGATTGTAGGTGGCCGAGGCCAGGTGCCCGGCAGAGGGAGTTGGGCACAAAGGATGTCCTATTTCCAGGGGTAGGTAAAGTCAGCTGCCCAGGTGCCTGATGTCAATTTGTAGGAGGCCTTTGGCCCTCCATGGGAAGCCAGGCTTCCAGTTTGTAGCAGCTTGCATCTGGAAGAAATCCTGTTCCGTTCAGGATTGTAGGTGGCCGAGGCCTGGTGCCTGGCAGAGGGAGTTGGGCACAAATGATGGCCTGTTTCATGAGGAAAGTAAAGTCAGCTGCCCAGGTGCCTGATGTCAGTTTGTAGGAGGCCTTTGGCCCTCTAAGGGAAGCCAGGCTTCCTGCTTGTGGCAGCTTGCATCGGGAAGAAATCCTGTTCCGTTCGGGATTGTAGGTGGCCGAGGCCAGGTGCCCGGCAGAGGGAGTTGGACACAACGGATGGCCTGTTTCCAGGGGTAAGTAAAGTCAGTTGCCCAGGTGCCTGATGTCAGTTTGTAGGAGGCCTTTGGCCCTCCATGTGAAGCTAGTCTTCCAGCTTGTGGCAGCTTGCATCTGGAAGAACTCCGGTTCCGTTCGGGATTGTACGTGGCCAAAGCTGTGGGCCCGGCAGAGGGAGTTGGGCACAAAGGATGGCCTGTTTCCAGGGGTAAGTAAAGTCAGCTGCCCAGGTGCCTGATGTCAGTTTGTAGGAGGCCTTTGGACCTCCAAGAGAAGCTAGTCTTCCAGTTTGTGGCAGCTTGCATCTGGAAGAAATCCTGTTCCGTTTTCCATTGAAGGTGGCCGAGGCCAGGTGCCCGGCCGAGGGAGTTGGGCACAAAGGATGTCCTGAAACCAGGGGTAAGTAAAGTCAGCTGCCCAGGTGCCTGATGTCAGTTTGTAGGAGGCCTTTGGCCCTCCATGGGAAGCCAGGCTTCCTGCTTGTGGCAGCTTGCATCTGGAAGAAATCCTGTTCCGTTCGGGATTGTAGGTGGCCAAGGCCTGGTGCCCGGCAGAGGGAGCTGGGCACAAATGATGGACTGTTTCCAGGGGTAAGTAAAGTCAGCTCCCCAGGTGCCTGATGTCAGTTTGTAGGAGGCCTTTGGCCCTCCAAGGAAAGCTAGTCTTCCTGTTCAAGGCAGCTTGCATCTGGAAGAACTCCTGTTCCGTTCGGGATTGTAGGTGGCCGGAGCTGGGTGCCCAGCGGTCGGAGTTGGGCACAAAGGATGGCCTCTTTCCAGGGGTAAGTAAACTCAGCTGCCCAGGTGCCTGATGTCAGTTTGTTGGAGGCCTTTGGCCCTCCAAGGAAAGCTAGTCTTCCAGCTTGTGGCAGCTTGCATCTGGAAGAAATGCTGTTCCGTTCGGGATTGTAGGTTGCCGAGGCCAGGTGCCCGGCAGAGGGAGTTGGGCACAAACGATGTCGTGTTTGGAGGGATAAGTAAAGTCAGCTGCCCACGTGCCTGATGTCAGTTTGTAGGAGGCCTTTGGCCCTCCATGGGAAGCCAGGCTTCCTGCTTGTGGCAGCTTGCATCTGGAAGAAATCCTGTTTTGTTCGGGATTGTAGGAGTCCAGAGCTGGGTGCCCGGCGGAGGGAGTTGGACACAAAGGATGGGCTGTTTCCAGGTATAAGTAAAGTCAGCTGCCCAGGTACCTGATGTCAGTTTGTAGGAGGCCTTTGGCCCTCCATGGGAAGCCAGGCTTCCAGTTTGTGGCAGCTTGCATCTCGATGAAATGCTGTTCCGTTCGGGATTGTAGGTGGTCGAGCCCAGGTGCCCGGCTGAGGGAGTTGGGCACAAAGGATGTCCGGTTTCCAGGGGTAAGTAAAGTCAGCTGCCCAGGTGCCTGATGTCAGTTTGTAGGAGGCCTTTGGCACTCCATGGGAAGCCAGGTTTCCTGCTTGTGGCAGCTTGCATCTGGAAGAAATGCTGTTCCGTTCGGGATTGTAGGTGGCCAGATCTGGGTGCCTGGCTGAGGGAGTTGGACACAAAGATGGGCTGTTTCCAGGAGTAAGGAAAGTCAGCTGCCCAGGTGCCTGATGTCAGTTTGTAGGAGGCCTTTGGCCCTCCAAGGGAAGCTAGTCTCCCAGCTTGTGGCAGCTTGCAACTGGAAGAAATCCTGTTCCGTTCGGGATTGTAGGTGGGCGGAGCTGGGTGCCTGGCTGAGGGAGTTGGACACAAAGGATGTCCTGTTTCCAGGGGTAAGTAAAGTCAGCTGCCCAGGTGCCTGATGTCAGTTAGTAGGAGGCCTTTGGTCCTCCATGGGAAGCCAGGCTTCCAGCTTGTGACAGCTTGCATCTGGAAGAAATCCTGTTCCGTTCGGGATTGTAGGTGGCCGAGGCCTGTAGCCAGACTGAAGGAGTTGGACACAAAGGATGGCCTGTTTCCAGGGGTAAGTAAAGTCAGCTGCCCAGGTGCCTGACGTCAGTTTGTAGGAGGCCTTTGGCCCTCCAAGGGAAGCTAGTCTTCCAGTTTGTGGCAGCTTGCATCTGGAAGAAATGCTGTTCCGTTTGCGATTGTAGGTGGCCGAGGTCAGGTGCCCGGCTGAGGGAGTTGGGCACAAATGATGGCCTGTTTCATGAGGAAAGTAAAGTCAGCTGCCCAAGTGCCTGATGTCAGTTTGTAGGAGGCCTTTGGTCCTCCATGGGAAGCCAGGCTTCCAGCTAGTGGCAGCTTGCATCGGGAAGAAATCCTGTTCCGTTCGGGATTGTAGGTGGCCGAGGCCAGGTGCCCGGCAGAGGGAGTTGGGCACAAACGATGTTCTGTTTAGTGGGATAAGTAAAGTCAGCTGCCCAGGTGCCTGATGTCAGTTTGTAGGAGGCCTTTGGCCCTCCATGGGAAGCTAGTCTTCCAGCTTGTGGCAGCTTGCATCTGGAAGAAATGCGGTAACGTTCGGGATTGTAGGTGTCTGAGGCCAGGTTCCCAGCAGACGGAGTTGGGCACAAATGATGGCCTGTTTCATGAGGAAAGTAAAGTCAGCTGCCCAAGTGCCTGATGTCAGTTTGTAGGAGGCCTTTGGTCCTCCATGGGAAGCCAGGCTTCCAGCTAGTGGCAGCTTGCATCGGGAAGAAATTCTGTTCCGTTCGGGATTGTAGGTGGCCGAGGCCAGGTGCCCGGCCGAGGGAGTTGGGCACAAAGGATTGCCTGTTTCCAGGGGTAAGTAAAGTCAGCTGCCCAGGTGCCTGATGTCAGTTTGTAGGAGGCCTTTGGCCCTCCAAGTGAAGCCAAGTTTCCAGCTTGTGGCAGCTTGCATCTGGAAGATCTCCTGTTCCGTTCGGGATTGTAGGTGGCCAAATCTGTGGCCCCGGCAGAGGGAGTTGGGCACAAAAGATGGGCTGTTTCCAGGGGTAAGTAAAGTCAGCTGCCCAGGTGCCTGATGTCAGTTTGTAGGAGGCCTTTGGCCCTCCAAGGGAATCCAGGCTTCCTGCTTGCGGCAGCTTGCATCGGGAAGAAATGCTGTTCCGTTCGGGATTGTAGGTGGCCAAGGCCTGGTGCATGGCAGAGGGAGTTGGGCTCAAAGGATGGACTGTTTCCAGGGGTAAGTAAAGTCAGCTGCCCAGGTGCCTGATGTCAGTTTGTAGGAGGCCTTTGGCCCTCCAAGGGAAGCTAGTCTTTATGGTCAAGGCAGCTTGCGTCTGGAAGAAATCCTGTTCCGTTCGGGATTGTAGGTGGGCGGAGCTGGGTGCCCAGCTGAGGGAGTTGGGCACAATGGATGGCCTGTTTCCAGGGGTAAGTAAAGTCAGCTGCCCAGGTGCCTGATGTCAGTTTGTAGGAGGCCTTTGGCTTTCCAAGGGAAGCTAGTCTTCCAGCTTGTGGCAGTTTGCATCTGGAAGAAATGCTGTTCCGTTCGGTATTGTAGGTGGCCGAGGCCAGGTGCCCGGCAGACGGAGTTGGGCAAAAACGATGTCCTGTTTAGAGGGATAAGTAAAGTCAGCTGTCCAGGTGCCTGATGTCAGTTTGTAGGAGGCCTTTGGCCCTCCAAGGGAAGCCAGGCTTCCAGTTTGTGGCAGCTTGCATCTGGAAGAAATCCTGTTCCGTTCGGGATTGTAGGTGGCCGCGGCCAGGTGCCCAGCAGAGAGAGTTGGGCACAAATGATGGCCTGTTTCATGAGGAAAGTAAAGTCAGCTGCCCAGGTGCCTGATGTCAGTTTGTAGGAGGCCTTTGGTCCTCCATGGGAAGCCAGGCTTCCAGCTAGTGGCAGCTTGCATCGAGAAGAAATCCTGTTCCGTTCGGGATTGTAGGTGACCGAGGCCAGGTGCCCGGCAGAGAGAGTTGGGCACAAAGGATGTCCTGTTTCCAGGGGTAAGTAAAGTCAGCTGCCCAGGTGCCTGATGTCAGTTTGTAGGAGGCCTTTGGTCCTCCATGGGAAGCCAGGCTTCCAGTTTGTGGCAGCTTGCATCTGGAAGAAATGCTGTTCCGTTCGGGATTGTAGGTGGCCGAGGCCAGGTGCCCGGCTGAGGGAGTTGGGCACAAAGGATGTCCGGTTTCCAGGCGTAAGTAAAGTCAGCTGCCCAGGTGCCTGATGTCAGTTAGTAGGAGGCCTTTGGCCCTCCATGGGAAGCCAGGTTTCCTGCTTGTGGGAGCTTGCATCTGGAAGAAATGCTGTTCCGTTCGGGATGGTAGGTGGCCAGAGCTGGGTGCCTGGCTGAGGGAGTTGGACACAAAGATGGGCTGTTTCCAGGAGTAAGGAAAGTCAGCTGCCCAGGTGCCTGATGTCAGTTTGTAGGAGGCTTTTGGCCCTCCAAGGGAAGCCAGGCTTCCTGCTTGTGGCAGCTTGCAACTGGAAGAAATCCTGTTCCGTTCGGGATTGTAGGTGGCCGGAGCTGGGTGCCTGGCTGAGGGAGTTGGACACAAAGGATGGGCTGTTTCCAGGGGTAAGTAAAGTCAGCTGCCCAGGTGCCTGACGTCAGTTTGTAGGAGGCCTTTGGCCCTCCAAGGGAAGCTAGTCTTCCAGTTTGTGGCAGCTTGCATCTGGAAGAAATGCTGTTCCGTTTGCGATTGTAGGTGTCCGAGGCCAGGTGCCCGACAGAGGGAGTTGGGCACAAAGGATGTCCTGTTTCCAGGGGTAAGTAAAGTCAGATGCCCAGGTGCCTGATGTCAGTTTGTAGGAGGCCTTTGGCCCTCCATGGGAAGCCACGCTTCCTGCTTGTGGCAGCTTGCATCTGGAAGAAATCCTGTTCCGTTCGGGATTGCAGGTGGCCGAGGCCAGGTGCCCGGCAGAGGGAGTTGGGCACAAACAATGTCCTGTTTCCAGGGGTAAGTAAAGTCAGCTCCCGAGGTGCCTGATGTCAGTTTGTAGGAGGCCTTTGGCCCTCCAAGGGAAGCTAGTCTTTATGTTCAAGGCAGCTTGCATCTGGAAGAACTCCGGTTCCGTTAGGGATTGTAGGTGGCCGGAGCTGGGTGCCCAGCGGAGGGAGTTGGGCACAAAGGATGGCCTGTTTCCAGGGGTAAGTAAACTCAACTGCCCAGGTGCCTGATGTCAGTTTGTAGGAGGCCTTTGGCCCTCCAAGGGAAGCTAGTCTTCCACCTTGTGGCAGCTTGCATCTGGAAGAAATGCTGTTCCGTTCGGTATTGTAGGTGGCCGAGGCCAGGTGCCCGGCAGAGGGAGTTGGGCACAATCGATGTACTGTTTCCCGGGGTAAGTAAAGTCAGCTGCCCAGGCGCCTGATGTCAGTTTGTAGGAGGCCTTTGGCCCTCCATGGGAAGCTAGTCTTCCAGCTTGTGGCAGCTTGCATCTGGAAGAAATGCTGTTCCGTTCGGGTTTGTAGGTGTCCGAGGCCAGGTTCCCAGCAGACGGAGTTGGGCACAAATGATGGCCTGTTTCATGAGGAAAGTAAAGTCAGCTGCCCAGGTGCCTGATGTCAGTTTGTAGGAGGCCTTTGGTCCTCCATGGAAAGCCAGGCTTCCAGCTAGTGGCAGCTTGCATCCGGAAGAAATCCTGTTCCGTTCGGGATTGTAGGTGGCCGGAGCTGGGTGCCCGGCAGAGGGAGTTGGGCACAAAGGATGGCCTGTTTCCAGGGGTAAGTAAAGTCAGCTGCCCACGTGGCTGATGTCAGTTTGTAGGAGGCCTTTGGCCCTCCAAGGGAAGCAAGTCTTTATGTTCAAGGCAGCTTGCATCTGGAAGAAATCCTGTTCCGTTCGGGATTGTAGGTGGCCGGATCTGTGTGCCCAGCTGAGGGAGTTGGGCACAAAGGATGGCCTGTTTCCAGGGGTAAGTAAAGTCAGCTGCCCAGGTGCCTGATGTCAGTTTGTAGGAGGCCTTTGGCACTCCAAGGGAAGCTAGTCTCCCAGCTTGTGGCAGCTTGCAACTGGAAGAAATCCTGTTCCGTTCGGGATTGTAGGTGGCCGGAGCTGGGTGCCTGGCTGAGGGAGTTGGACACAAAGGATGTCCTGTTTCCAGGGGTAAGTAAAGTCAGCTGCCCAGGTGCCTGATGTCAGTTTGTAGGAGACCTTTGGCCCTCCAAGGGAAGCCATTCTTCCAGCTTGTGGCAGCTTGCATCTGGAAGAAATCCTGTTCCGTTCGGGATTGCAGGTGGCCGAGGCCAGGTGCCCGGCAGAGGGAGTTGGGCACAAAGGATGGGCTGTTTCCAGGGGTAAGTAAAGTCAGCTGCCCAGGTGCCTGACGTCAGTTTGTAGGAGGCCTTTGGCCCTCCAAGGGAAGCTAGTCTTCCAGTTTGTGGCAGCTTGCATCTGGAAGAAATGCTGTTCCGTTTGCGATTGTAGGTGTCTGAGGCCAGGTGCCCGGCAGAGGGAGTTGGGCACAAAGGATGTCCTGTTTCCAGGGGTAAGTAAAGTCAGCTGCCCAGGTGCCTGATGTCAGTTTGTAGGAGGCCTTTGGCCCTCCATGGGAAGCCACGCTTCCTGCTGGTGGCAGCTTGCATCTGGGTGTAATCCTGTTCCGTTCAGGATTGTAGGTGGCCAAGGCCTGGTGCCTGGCAGAGGGAGTTGGGCACAAAGGATGGACTGTTTCCAGGGGTCAGTAAAGTCAGCTCCCGAGGTGCCTGATGTCAGTTTGTAGGAGGCCTTTGGCCCTCCAAGGGAAGCTAGTCTTTATGTTCAAGGCAGCTTGCATCTGGAAGAAATCCTGTTCCATTTGCGATTGTAGGTGGCCGGAGCTGGGTGCCCAGCGGAGGGAGTTGGGCACAAAGGATGGCCTGTTTCCAGGGGTAAGTAAAGTCAGCTGCCCAGGTGCCTGATGTCAGTTTGTAGGAGGCCTTTGGCCCTCCAAGGGAATCCAGGCTTCCTGCTTGCGGCAGCTTGCATCGGGTAGAAATGCTGTTCCGTTCGGGATTGTAGGTGGCCAAGGCCTGGTGCACGGCAGAGGGAGTTGGGCACAAAGGATGGACTGTTTCCAGGGGTAAGTAAAGTCAGCTGCCCAGGTGCCTGATGTCAGTTTGTAGGAGGCCTTTGGCCCTCCATGGAAAGCCAGGCTTCCAGTTTGTGGCAGCTTGCATCTGGAAGAAATCCTGTTCCGTTCGAGATTTTAGGTGGCCGCGGCCAGGTGCCCAGCAGAGAGAGTTGGGCACAAATGATGGCCTGTTTCATGAGGAAAGTAAAGTCAGCTGCCCAGGTGCCTGATGTCAGTTTGTAGGAGGCCTTTGGTCCTCCATGGGAAGCCAGGCTTCCAGCTAGTGGCAGCTTGCATCGAGAAGAAATCCTGTTCCGTTCGGGATTGTAGGTGGCCGAGGCCAGGTGCCCGGCAGAGGGAGTTGGGCACAAAGGATGGCCTGTTTCCAGGGGTAAGTAAAGTCAGCTGCCCACGTGCCTGATGTCAGTTTGTAGGAGGCCTTTGGCCCTCCAAGTGAAGCCACGTTTCCAGCTTGTGGCAGCTTGCATCTGGAAGATCTCCTGTTCCGTTTGGGATTGTAGGTGGCCAAATCTGTGGGCCCGGCAGAGGGAGTTGGGCATAAAGGATGGGCTGTTTCCAGGGGTAAGTAAAGTCAGCTGCCCAGGTGCCTGATGTCAGTTTGTAGGAGGCCTTTGGCTCTCCAAAGGAAGCTAGTCTTTATGTTCAAGGCAGCTTGCATCTGAGAGAAATCCTGTTCCGTTCGGGATTGTAGGTGGCCGAGGCTAGGTGCCCGGCTGAGGGAGTTGGGCACAAAGGATGTCCTGTTTCCAGGGGTAAGTAAAGTCAGCTGCCCAGGTGCCTGATGTCAGTTTGTAGGAGGCCTTTGGCCCTCCAAGGGAAGCTAGTCTTCCTGCTTGTGGCAGCTTGCATCTGGAAGAAATGCTGTTCCGTTCGGGATTGTAGGTGGCCGAGGCCTGGTGCCCGGCAGAGGGAGTTGGGCACAAACAATGTCCTGTTTAGAGGGATAAGTAAATTCCGCTGCCCAGGTGCCTGATGTCAGTTTGTAGGAGGCCTTTGGCCCTCCATGGGAAGCCAGGCTTCCTGCTTGTGGCAGCTTTCATCTGGAAGAAATCCTGTTTTGTTCGGGATTGTAGGAGTCCGGAGCTTGGAGCCCGGCTGAGGGAGTTGGACACAAAGGATGGGCTGTTTCCAGGGGTAAGTAAAGTCAGCTGCCCAGGTGCCTGATGTCAGTTTGTAGGAGGCCTTCGGCCCTCCATGGGAATCCAGGTTTCCTGCTTCTGGCAGCTTGCATCCGGAAGAAATCCTGTTCCCTTCGGGATTGTAGGTGGCCGAGTCCTGGTGCCCGGCAGAGGGAGTTGGGCACAAATGATGGCCTGTTTCCAGGGGTAAGTAAAGTCAGCTGCCCAGGTGCCTGATGTAAGTTTGTAGGAGGCCTTTGGCCCTCCATGGGAAGCCAGGCTTCCAGTTTGTGGCAGGTAAAATCTGGAAGAAATCCTGTTCCGTTCGGGATTGTAGGTGGCCGAGGCCAGGTGCCCGGCTGAGGGAGTTGGGCACAAAGGATGTCCTGTTTCCAGGGGTAAGTAAAGTCAGCTGCCCAGGTGCCTGATGTCAGTTTGTAGGAGGCCTTTGGCCCTCCAAGGGAAGCTAGTCTTCCAGTTTGTGGCAGCTTGCATCTGGAAGAAATCCTGTTCCATTTGCGATTGTAGGTGGCCGAGGCCAGGTGCCCGGCAGAGGGAGTTGGGCACAAAGGATGTCCTATTTCCAGGGGTAGGTAAAGTCAGCTGCCCAGGTGCCTGATGTCAATTTGTAGGAGGCCTTTGGCCCTCCATGGGAAGCCAGGCTTCCAGTTTGTAGCAGCTTGCATCTGGAAGAAATCCTGTTCCGTTCAGGATTGTAGGTGGCCGAGGCCTGGTGCCTGGCAGAGGGAGTTGGGCACAAATGATGGCCTGTTTCATGAGGAAAGTAAAGTCAGCTGCCCAGGTGCCTGATGTCAGTTTGTAGGAGGCCTTTGGCCCTCTAGGGAAGCCAGGCTTCCTGCTTGTGGCAGCTTGCATCGGGAAGAAATCCTGTTCCGTTCGGGATTGTAGGTGGCCGAGGCCAGGTGCCCGGCAGAGGGAGTTGGACACAACGGATGGCCTGTTTCCAGGGGTAAGTAAAGTCAGTTGCCCAGGTGCCTGATGTCAGTTTGTAGGAGGCCTTTGGCCCTCCATGTGAAGCTAGTCTTCCAGCTTGTGGCAGCTTGCATCTGGAAGAACTCCGGTTCCGTTCGGGATTGTACGTGGCCAAAGCTGTGGGCCCGGCAGAGGGAGTTGGGCACAAAGGATGGCCTGTTTCCAGGGGTAAGTAAAGTCAGCTGCCCAGGTGCCTGATGTCAGTTTGTAGGAGGCCTTTGGACCTCCAAGAGAAGCTAGTCTTCCAGTTTGTGGCAGCTTGCATCTGGAAGAAATCCTGTTCCGTTTTCCATTGAAGGTGGCCGAGGCCAGGTGCCCGGCCGAGGGAGTTGGGCACAAAGGATGTCCTGAAACCAGGGGTAAGTAAAGTCAGCTGCCCAGGTGCCTGATGTCAGTTTGTAGGAGGCCTTTGGCCCTCCATGGGAAGCCAGGCTTCCTGCTTGTGGCAGCTTGCATCTGGAAGAAATCCTGTTCCGTTCGGGATTGTAGGTGGCCAAGGCCTGGTGCCCGGCAGAGGGAGCTGGGCACAAATGATGGACTGTTTCCAGGGGTAAGTAAAGTCAGCTCCCCAGGTGCCTGATGTCAGTTTGTAGGAGGCCTTTGGCCCTCCAAGGAAAGCTAGTCTTCCTGTTCAAGGCAGCTTGCATCTGGAAGAACTCCTGTTCCGTTCGGGATTGTAGGTGGCCGGAGCTGGGTGCCCAGCGGTCGGAGTTGGGCACAAAGGATGGCCTCTTTCCAGGGGTAAGTAAACTCAGCTGCCCAGGTGCCTGATGTCAGTTTGTTGGAGGCCTTTGGCCCTCCAAGGAAAGCTAGTCTTCCAGCTTGTGGCAGCTTGCATCTGGAAGAAATGCTGTTCCGTTCGGGATTGTAGGTTGCCGAGGCCAGGTGCCCGGCAGAGGGAGTTGGGCACAAACGATGTCGTGTTTGGAGGGATAAGTAAAGTCAGCTGCCCACGTGCCTGATGTCAGTTTGTAGGAGGCCTTTGGCCCTCCATGGGAAGCCAGGCTTCCTGCTTGTGGCAGCTTGCATCTGGAAGAAATCCTGTTTTGTTCGGGATTGTAGGAGTCCAGAGCTGGGTGCCCGGCGGAGGGAGTTGGACACAAAGGATGGGCTGTTTCCAGGTATAAGTAAAGTCAGCTGCCCAGGTACCTGATGTCAGTTTGTAGGAGGCCTTTGGCCCTCCATGGGAAGCCAGGCTTCCAGTTTGTGGCAGCTTGCATCTCGATGAAATGCTGTTCCGTTCGGGATTGTAGGTGGTCGAGCCCAGGTGCCCGGCTGAGGGAGTTGGGCACAAAGGATGTCCGGTTTCCAGGGGTAAGTAAAGTCAGCTGCCCAGGTGCCTGATGTCAGTTTGTAGGAGGCCTTTGGCACTCCATGGGAAGCCAGGTTTCCTGCTTGTGGCAGCTTGCATCTGGAAGAAATGCTGTTCCGTTCGGGATTGTAGGTGGCCAGATCTGGGTGCCTGGCTGAGGGAGTTGGACACAAAGATGGGCTGTTTCCAGGAGTAAGGAAAGTCAGCTGCCCAGGTGCCTGATGTCAGTTTGTAGGAGGCCTTTGGCCCTCCAAGGGAAGCTAGTCTCCCAGCTTGTGGCAGCTTGCAACTGGAAGAAATCCTGTTCCGTTCGGGATTGTAGGTGGGCGGAGCTGGGTGCCTGGCTGAGGGAGTTGGACACAAAGGATGTCCTGTTTCCAGGGGTAAGTAAAGTCAGCTGCCCAGGTGCCTGATGTCAGTTAGTAGGAGGCCTTTGGTCCTCCATGGGAAGCCAGGCTTCCAGCTTGTGACAGCTTGCATCTGGAAGAAATCCTGTTCCGTTCGGGATTGTAGGTGGCCGAGGCCTGTAGCCAGACTGAAGGAGTTGGACACAAAGGATGGCCTGTTTCCAGGGGTAAGTAAAGTCAGCTGCCCAGGTGCCTGATGTCAGTTTGTAGGAGACCTTTGGCCCTCCAAGGGAAGCCATTCTTCTAGCTTGTGTCAGCTTGCATCTGGAAGAAATCCTGTTCCGTTCGGGATTGCAGGTGGCCGAGGCCAGGTGCCCGGCAGAGGGAGTTGGGCACAAAGGATGGGCTGTTTCCAGGGGTAAGTAAAGTCAGCTGCCCAGGTGCCTGACGTCAGTTTGTAGGAGGCCTTTGGCCCTCCAAGGGAAGCTAGTCTTCCAGTTTGTGGCAGCTTGCATCTGGAAGAAATGCTGTTCCGTTTGCGATTGTAGGTGGCCGAGGTCAGGTGCCCGGCTGAGGGAGTTGGGCACAAATGATGGCCTGTTTCATGAGGAAAGTAAAGTCAGCTGCCCAAGTGCCTGATGTCAGTTTGTAGGAGGCCTTTGGTCCTCCATGGGAAGCCAGGCTTCCAGCTAGTGGCAGCTTGCATCGGGAAGAAATCCTGTTCCGTTCGGGATTGTAGGTGGCCGAGGCCAGGTGCCCGGCAGAGGGAGTTGGGCACAAACGATGTTCTGTTTAGTGGGATAAGTAAAGTCAGCTGCCCAGGTGCCTGATGTCAGTTTGTAGGAGGCCTTTGGCCCTCCATGGGAAGCTAGTCTTCCAGCTTGTGGCAGCTTGCATCTGGAAGAAATGCGGTAACGTTCGGGATTGTAGGTGTCTGAGGCCAGGTTCCCAGCAGACGGAGTTGGGCACAAATGATGGCCTGTTTCATGAGGAAAGTAAAGTCAGCTGCCCAAGTGCCTGATGTCAGTTTGTAGGAGGCCTTTGGTCCTCCATGGGAAGCCAGGCTTCCAGCTAGTGGCAGCTTGCATCGGGAAGAAATTCTGTTCCGTTCGGGATTGTAGGTGGCCGAGGCCAGGTGCCCGGCCGAGGGAGTTGGGCACAAAGGATTGCCTGTTTCCAGGGGTAAGTAAAGTCAGCTGCCCAGGTGCCTGATGTCAGTTTGTAGGAGGCCTTTGGCCCTCCAAGTGAAGCCAAGTTTCCAGCTTGTGGCAGCTTGCATCTGGAAGATCTCCTGTTCCGTTCGGGATTGTAGGTGGCCAAATCTGTGGCCCCGGCAGAGGGAGTTGGGCACAAAAGATGGGCTGTTTCCAGGGGTAAGTAAAGTCAGCTGCCCAGGTGCCTGATGTCAGTTTGTAGGAGGCCTTTGGCCCTCCAAGGGAATCCAGGCTTCCTGCTTGCGGCAGCTTGCATCGGGAAGAAATGCTGTTCCGTTCGGGATTGTAGGTGGCCAAGGCCTGGTGCATGGCAGAGGGAGTTGGGCTCAAAGGATGGACTGTTTCCAGGGGTAAGTAAAGTCAGCTGCCCAGGTGCCTGATGTCAGTTTGTAGGAGGCCTTTGGCCCTCCAAGGGAAGCTAGTCTTTATGGTCAAGGCAGCTTGCGTCTGGAAGAAATCCTGTTCCGTTCGGGATTGTAGGTGGGCGGAGCTGGGTGCCCAGCTGAGGGAGTTGGGCACAATGGATGGCCTGTTTCCAGGGGTAAGTAAAGTCAGCTGCCCAGGTGCCTGATGTCAGTTTGTAGGAGGCCTTTGGCTTTCCAAGGGAAGCTAGTCTTCCAGCTTGTGGCAGTTTGCATCTGGAAGAAATGCTGTTCCGTTCGGTATTGTAGGTGGCCGAGGCCAGGTGCCCGGCAGACGGAGTTGGGCAAAAACGATGTCCTGTTTAGAGGGATAAGTAAAGTCAGCTGTCCAGGTGCCTGATGTCAGTTTGTAGGAGGCCTTTGGCCCTCCAAGGGAAGCCAGGCTTCCAGTTTGTGGCAGCTTGCATCTGGAAGAAATCCTGTTCCGTTCGGGATTGTAGGTGGCCGCGGCCAGGTGCCCAGCAGAGAGAGTTGGGCACAAATGATGGCCTGTTTCATGAGGAAAGTAAAGTCAGCTGCCCAGGTGCCTGATGTCAGTTTGTAGGAGGCCTTTGGTCCTCCATGGGAAGCCAGGCTTCCAGCTAGTGGCAGCTTGCATCGAGAAGAAATCCTGTTCCGTTCGGGATTGTAGGTGACCGAGGCCAGGTGCCCGGCAGAGAGAGTTGGGCACAAAGGATGTCCTGTTTCCAGGGGTAAGTAAAGTCAGCTGCCCAGGTGCCTGATGTCAGTTTGTAGGAGGCCTTTGGTCCTCCATGGGAAGCCAGGCTTCCAGTTTGTGGCAGCTTGCATCTGGAAGAAATGCTGTTCCGTTCGGGATTGTAGGTGGCCGAGGCCAGGTGCCCGGCTGAGGGAGTTGGGCACAAAGGATGTCCGGTTTCCAGGCGTAAGTAAAGTCAGCTGCCCAGGTGCCTGATGTCAGTTAGTAGGAGGCCTTTGGCCCTCCATGGGAAGCCAGGTTTCCTGCTTGTGGGAGCTTGCATCTGGAAGAAATGCTGTTCCGTTCGGGATGGTAGGTGGCCAGAGCTGGGTGCCTGGCTGAGGGAGTTGGACACAAAGATGGGCTGTTTCCAGGAGTAAGGAAAGTCAGCTGCCCAGGTGCCTGATGTCAGTTTGTAGGAGGCTTTTGGCCCTCCAAGGGAAGCCAGGCTTCCTGCTTGTGGCAGCTTGCAACTGGAAGAAATCCTGTTCCGTTCGGGATTGTAGGTGGCCGGAGCTGGGTGCCTGGCTGAGGGAGTTGGACACAAAGGATGGGCTGTTTCCAGGGGTAAGTAAAGTCAGCTGCCCAGGTGCCTGACGTCAGTTTGTAGGAGGCCTTTGGCCCTCCAAGGGAAGCTAGTCTTCCAGTTTGTGGCAGCTTGCATCTGGAAGAAATGCTGTTCCGTTTGCGATTGTAGGTGTCCGAGGCCAGGTGCCCGACAGAGGGAGTTGGGCACAAAGGATGTCCTGTTTCCAGGGGTAAGTAAAGTCAGATGCCCAGGTGCCTGATGTCAGTTTGTAGGAGGCCTTTGGCCCTCCATGGGAAGCCACGCTTCCTGCTTGTGGCAGCTTGCATCTGGAAGAAATCCTGTTCCGTTCGGGATTGCAGGTGGCCGAGGCCAGGTGCCCGGCAGAGGGAGTTGGGCACAAACAATGTCCTGTTTCCAGGGGTAAGTAAAGTCAGCTCCCGAGGTGCCTGATGTCAGTTTGTAGGAGGCCTTTGGCCCTCCAAGGGAAGCTAGTCTTTATGTTCAAGGCAGCTTGCATCTGGAAGAACTCCGGTTCCGTTAGGGATTGTAGGTGGCCGGAGCTGGGTGCCCAGCGGAGGGAGTTGGGCACAAAGGATGGCCTGTTTCCAGGGGTAAGTAAACTCAACTGCCCAGGTGCCTGATGTCAGTTTGTAGGAGGCCTTTGGCCCTCCAAGGGAAGCTAGTCTTCCACCTTGTGGCAGCTTGCATCTGGAAGAAATGCTGTTCCGTTCGGTATTGTAGGTGGCCGAGGCCAGGTGCCCGGCAGAGGGAGTTGGGCACAATCGATGTACTGTTTCCCGGGGTAAGTAAAGTCAGCTGCCCAGGCGCCTGATGTCAGTTTGTAGGAGGCCTTTGGCCCTCCATGGGAAGCTAGTCTTCCAGCTTGTGGCAGCTTGCATCTGGAAGAAATGCTGTTCCGTTCGGGTTTGTAGGTGTCCGAGGCCAGGTTCCCAGCAGACGGAGTTGGGCACAAATGATGGCCTGTTTCATGAGGAAAGTAAAGTCAGCTGCCCAGGTGCCTGATGTCAGTTTGTAGGAGGCCTTTGGTCCTCCATGGAAAGCCAGGCTTCCAGCTAGTGGCAGCTTGCATCCGGAAGAAATCCTGTTCCGTTCGGGATTGTAGGTGGCCGGAGCTGGGTGCCCGGCAGAGGGAGTTGGGCACAAAGGATGGCCTGTTTCCAGGGGTAAGTAAAGTCAGCTGCCCACGTGGCTGATGTCAGTTTGTAGGAGGCCTTTGGCCCTCCAAGGGAAGCAAGTCTTTATGTTCAAGGCAGCTTGCATCTGGAAGAAATCCTGTTCCGTTCGGGATTGTAGGTGGCCGGATCTGTGTGCCCAGCTGAGGGAGTTGGGCACAAAGGATGGCCTGTTTCCAGGGGTAAGTAAAGTCAGCTGCCCAGGTGCCTGATGTCAGTTTGTAGGAGGCCTTTGGCACTCCAAGGGAAGCTAGTCTCCCAGCTTGTGGCAGCTTGCAACTGGAAGAAATCCTGTTCCGTTCGGGATTGTAGGTGGCCGGAGCTGGGTGCCTGGCTGAGGGAGTTGGACACAAAGGATGTCCTGTTTCCAGGGGTAAGTAAAGTCAGCTGCCCAGGTGCCTGATGTCAGTTAGTAGGAGGCCATTGGTCCTCCATGGGAAGCCAGGCTTCCTGCTTGTGGCAGCTTGCATCTGGAAGAAATCCTGTTCCGTTCGGGATTGTAGGTGGCCGAGGCCTGTTGCCGGGCTGAAGGAGTTGGACACAAAGGATGGCCTGTTTCCAGGGGTAAGTAAAGTCAGCTGCCCAGGTGCCTGATGTCAGTTTGTAGGAGACCTTTGGCCCTCCAAGGGAAGCCATTCTTCCAGCTTGTGGCAGCTTGCATCTGGAAGAAATCCTGTTCCGTTCGGGATTGCAGGTGGCCGAGGCCAGGTGCCCGGCAGAGGGAGTTGGGCACAAAGGATGGGCTGTTTCCAGGGGTAAGTAAAGTCAGCTGCCCAGGTGCCTGACGTCAGTTTGTAGGAGGCCTTTGGCCCTCCAAGGGAAGCTAGTCTTCCAGTTTGTGGCAGCTTGCATCTGGAAGAAATGCTGTTCCGTTTGCGATTGTAGGTGTCTGAGGCCAGGTGCCCGGCAGAGGGAGTTGGGCACAAAGGATGTCCTGTTTCCAGGGGTAAGTAAAGTCAGCTGCCCAGGTGCCTGATGTCAGTTTGTAGGAGGCCTTTGGCCCTCCATGGGAAGCCACGCTTCCTGCTGGTGGCAGCTTGCATCTGGGTGTAATCCTGTTCCGTTCAGGATTGTAGGTGGCCAAGGCCTGGTGCCTGGCAGAGGGAGTTGGGCACAAAGGATGGACTGTTTCCAGGGGTCAGTAAAGTCAGCTCCCGAGGTGCCTGATGTCAGTTTGTAGGAGGCCTTTGGCCCTCCAAGGGAAGCTAGTCTTTATGTTCAAGGCAGCTTGCATCTGGAAGAAATCCTGTTCCATTTGCGATTGTAGGTGGCCGGAGCTGGGTGCCCAGCGGAGGGAGTTGGGCACAAAGGATGGCCTGTTTCCAGGGGTAAGTAAAGTCAGCTGCCCAGGTGCCTGATGTCAGTTTGTAGGAGGCCTTTGGCCCTCCAAGGGAATCCAGGCTTCCTGCTTGCGGCAGCTTGCATCGGGTAGAAATGCTGTTCCGTTCGGGATTGTAGGTGGCCAAGGCCTGGTGCACGGCAGAGGGAGTTGGGCACAAAGGATGGACTGTTTCCAGGGGTAAGTAAAGTCAGCTGCCCAGGTGCCTGATGTCAGTTTGTAGGAGGCCTTTGGCCCTCCAAGGGAAGCTAGTCTTTATGTTCAAGGCAGCTTGCATCTGGAAGAAATGCTGTAACGTTCGGGATTGTAGGTGTCTGAGGCCAGGTTCCCAGCAGACGGAGTTGGGCACAAATGATGGCCTGTTTCATGAGGAAAGTAAAGTCAGCTGCCCAGGTGCCTGATGTCAGTTTGTAGGAGGCCTTTGGTCCTCCATGGGAAGCCAGGCTTCCAGCTAGTGGCAGCTTGCATCGGGAAGAAATCCTGTTCCGTTCGGGATTGTAGGTGGCCGAGGCCAGGTGCCCGGCAGAGGGAGTTGGGCACAAAGGATGGCCTGTTTCCAGGGGTAAGTAAAGTCAGCTGCCCACGTGCCTGATGTCAGTTTGTAGGAGGCCTTTGGCCCTCCAAGTGAAGCCACGTTTCCAGCTTGTGGCAGCTTGCATCTGGAAGATCTCCTGTTCCGTTCGGGATTGTAGGTGGCCAAATCTGTGGGCCCGGCAGAGGGAGTTGGGCACAAAAGATGGGCTGTTTCCAGGGGTAAGTAAAGTCAGCTGCCCAGGTGCCTGATGTCAGTTTGTAGGAGGCCTTTGGCCCTCCTAGGGAATCCAGGTTTCCTGCTTGCGGCAGCTTGCATCGGGAAGAAATGCTGTTCCGTTCGGGATTGTAGGTGGCCAAGGCCTGGTGCACGGCAGAGGGAGTTGGGCACAAAGGATGGACTGTTTCCAGGGGTAAGTAAAGTCAGCTGCCCAGGTGCCTGATGTCAGTTTGTAGGAGGCCTTTGGCCCTCCAAGGGAAGCTAGTCTTTATGTTCAAGGCAGCTTGCATCTGGAAGATATCCTGTTCCGTTCGGGATTGTAGGTGGCCGGAGCTGGGTGCCCAGCTGAGGGAGTTGGGCACAATGGATGGCCTGTTTCCAGGGGTAAGTAAAGTCAGCTGCCCAGGTGCCTGATGTCAGTTTGTAGGAGGCCTTTGGCTTTCCAAGGGAAGCTAGTCTTCCAGTTTGTGGCAGCTTGCATCTGGAAGAAATCCTGTTCCGTTTTCCATTGAAGTTGGCCGAGGCCAGGTGCCCGGCCGAGGGAGTTGGGCACAAAGGATGTCCTGAAACCAGGGGTAAGTAAAGTCAGCTGCCCAGGTGCCTGATGTCAGTTTGTAGGAGGCCTTTGGCCCTCCATGGGAAGCCAGGCTTCCTGCTTGTGGCAGCTTGCATCTGGAAGAAATCCTGTTCCGTTCGGGATTGTAGGTGGCCAAGGCCTGGTGCCCGGCAGAGGGAGCTGGGCACAAATGATGGACTGTTTCCAGGGGTAAGTAAAGTCAGCTCCCCAGGTGCCTGATGTCAGTTTGTAGGAGGCCTTTGGCCCTCCAAGGAAAGCTAGTCTTCCTGTTCAAGGCAGCTTGCATCTGGAAGAACTCCTGTTCCGTTCGGGATTGTAGGTGGCCGGAGCTGGGTGCCCAGTGGTCGGAGTTGGGCACAAAGGATGGCCTCTTTCCAGGGGTAAGTAAACTCAGCTGCCCAGGTGCCTGATGTCAGTTTGTAGGAGGCCTTTGGCCCTCCAAGGAAAGCTAGTCTTCCAGCTTGTGGCAGCTTGCATCTGGAAGAAATGCTGTTCCGTTCGGGATTGTAGGTGGCCGAGGCCAGGTGCCCGGCAGAGGGAGCTGGGCACAAACGATGTCGTGTTTGGAGGGATAAGTAAAGTCAGCTGCCCACGTGCCTGATGTCAGTTTGTAGGAGGCCTTTGGCCCTCCATGGGAAGCCAGGCTTCCTGCTTGTGGCAGCTTGCATCTGGAAGAAATCCTGTTTTGTTCGGGATTGTAGGAGTCCAGAGCTGGGTGCCCGGCGGAGGGAGTTGGACACAAAGGATGGGCTGTTTCCAGGGTTAAGTAAAGTCAGCTGCCCAGGTACCTGATGTCAGTTTGTAGGAGGCCTTTGGCCCTCCATGGGAAGCCAGGCTTCCAGTTTGTGGCAGCTTGCATCTCGATGAAATCCTGTTCCGTTCGGGATTGTAGGTGGTCGAGCCCAGGTGCCCGGCTGAGGGAGTTGGGCACAAAGGATGTCCGGTTTCCAGGGGTAAGTAAAGTCAGCTGCCCAGGTGCCTGATGTCAGTTTGTAGGAGGCCTTTGGCACTCCATGGGAAGCCAGGTTTCCTGCTTGTGGCAGCTTGCATCTGGAAGAAATGCTGTTCCGTTCGGGATTGTAGGTGGCCAGATCTGGGTGCCTGGCTGAGGGAGTTGGACACAAAGATGGGCTGTTTCCAGGAGTAAGGAAAGTCAGCTGCCCAGGTGCCTGATGTCAGTTTGTAGGAGGCCTTTGGCCCTCCAAGGGAAGCTAGTCTCCCAGCTTGTGGCAGCTTGCAACTGGAAGAAATCCTGTTCCGTTCAGGATTGTAGGTGGCCGGAGCTGGGTGCCTGGCTGAGGGAGTTGGACACAAAGGATGTCCTGTTTCCAGGGGTAAGTAAAGTCAGCTGCCCAGGTGCCTGATGTCAGTTAGTAGGAGGCCTTTGGTCCTCCATGGGAAGCCAGGCTTCCTGCTTGTGGCAGCTTGCATCTGGAAGAAATCCTGTTCCGTTCGGGATTGTAGGTGGCCGAGGCCTGTAGCCGGGCTGAAGGAGTTGGACACAAAGGATGTCCTGTTTCCAGGGGTAAGTAAAGTCAGCTGCCCAGGTGCCTGATGTCAGTTTGTAGGAGACCTTTGGCCCTCCAAGGGAAGCCATTCTTCCAGCTTGTGTCAGCTTGCATCTGGAAGAAATCCTGTTCCGTTCGGGATTGCAGGTGGCCGAGGCCAGGTGCCCGGCAGAGGGAGTTGGGCACAAAGGATGGGCTGTTTCCCGGGGTAAGTAAAGTCAGCTGCCCAGGTGCCTGACGTCAGTTTGTAGGAGGCCTTTGGCCCTCCAAGGGAAGCTAGTCTTCCAGTTTGTGGCAGCTTGCATCTGGAAGAAATGCTGTTCCGTTTGCGATTGTAGGTGGCCGAGGTCAGGTGCCCGGCAGAGGGAGTTGGGCACAAATGATGGCCTGTTTCATGAGGAAAGTGAAGTCAGCTGCCCAAGTGCCTGATGTCAGTTTGTAGGAGGCCTTTGGTCCTCCATGGGAAGCCAGGCTTCCAGCTAATGGCAGCTTGCTTCGGGAAGAAATCCTGTTCCGTTCGGGATTGTAGGTGGCCGAGGCCAGGTGCCCGGCAGAGGGAGTTGGGCACAAACGATGTTCTGTTTAGTGGGATAAGTAAAGTCAGCTGCCCAGGTGCCTGATGTCAGTTTGTAGGAGGCCTTTGGCCCTCCATGGGAAGCTAGTCTTCCAGCTTGTGGCAGCTTGCATCTGGAAGAAATGCTGTAACGTTCGGGATTGTAGGTGTCTGAGGCCAGGTTCCCAGCAGACGGAGTTGGGCACAAATGATGGCCTGTTTCATGAGGAAAGTAAAGTCAGCTGCCCAAGTGCCTGATGTCAGTTTGTAGGAGGCCTTTGGTCCTCCATGGGAAGCCAGGCTTCCAGCTAGTGGCAGCTTGCATCGGGAAGAAATCCTGTTCCGTTCGGGATTGTAGGTGGCCGAGGCCAGGTGCCCGGCAGAGGGAGTTGGGCACAAAGGATTGCCTGTTTCCAGAGGTAAGTAAAGTCAGCTGCCCAGGTGCCTTATGTCAGTTTGTAGGAGGCCTTTGGCCCTCCAAGTGAAGCCAAGTTTCCAGCTTGTGGCAGCTTGCATCTGGAAGATCTCCTGTTCCGTTCGGGATTGTAGGTGGCCAAATCTGTGGGCCCGGCAGAGGGAGTTGGGCACAAAAGATGGGCTGTTTCCAGGGGTAAGTAAAGTCAGCTGCCCAGGTGCCTGATGTCAGTTTGTAGGAGGCCTTTGGCCCTCCAAGGGAATCCAGGCTTCCTGCTTGCGGCAGCTTGCATCGGGAAGAAATGCTGTTCCGTTCGGGATTGTAGGTGGCCAAGGCCTGGTGCATGGCAGAGGGAGTTGGGCTCAAAGGATGGACTGTTTCCAGGGGTAAGTAAAGTCAGCTGCCCAGGTGCCTGATGTCAGTTTGTAGGAGGCCTGTGGCCCTCCAAGGGAAGCTAGTCTTTATGTTCAAGGCAGCTTGCATCTGGAAGAAATCCTGTTCCGTTCGGGATTGTAGGTGGCCGGAGCTGGGTGCCCAGCTGAGGGAGTTGGGCACAATGGATGGCCTGTTTCCAGGGGTAAGTAAAGTCAGCTGCCCAGGTGCCTGATGTCAGTTTGTAGGAGGCCTTTGGCCCTCCAAGGGAAGCCAGGCTTCCAGTTTGTGGCAGCTTGCATCTGGAAGAAATCCTGTTCCGTTCGGGATTGTAGGTGGCCGCGGCCAGGTGCCCAGCAGAGAGAGTTGGGCACAAATGATGGCCTGTTTCATGAGGAAAGTAAAGTCAGCTGCCCAGGTGCCTGATGTCAGTTTGTAGGAGGCCTTTGGTCCTCCATGGGAAGCCAGGCTTCCAGCTAGTGGCAGCTTGCATCGAGAAGGAATCCTGTTCCGTTCGGGATTGTAGGTGACCGAGGCCAGGTGCCCGGCAGAGAGAGTTGGGCACAAAGGATGTCCTGTTTCCAGGGGTAAGTAAAGTCAGCTGCCCAGGTGCCTGATGTCAGTTTGTAGGAGGCCTTTGGTCCTCCATGGGAAGCCAGGCTTCCAGTTTGTGGCAGCTTGCATCTGGAAGAAATGCTGTTCCGTTCGGGATTGTAGGTGGCCGAGGCCAGGTGCCCGGCTGAGGGAGTTGGGCACAAAGGATGTCCGGTTTCCAGGCGTAAGTAAAGTCAGCTGCCCAGGTGCCTGATGTCAGTTAGTAGGAGGCCTTTGGCCCTCCATGGGAAGCCAGGTTTCCTGCTTGTGGGAGCTTGCATCTGGAAGAAATGCTGTTCCGTTCGGGATGGTAGGTGGCCAGAGCTGGGTGCCTGGCTGAGGGAGTTGGACACAAAGATGGGCTGTTTCCAGGAGTAAGGAAAGTCAGCTGCCCAGGTGCCTGATGTCAGTTTGTAGGAGGCCTTTGGCCCTTTAAGGGAAGCTAGTCTCCCAGCTTGTGGCAGCTTGCAACTGGAAGAAATCCTGTTCCGTTCGGGATTGTAGGTGGCCGGAGCTGGGTGCCTGGCTGAGGGAGTTGGACACAAAGGATGTCCTGTTTCCAGGGGTAAGTAAAGTCAGCTGCGCAGGTGCCTGATGTCAGTTAGTAGGAGGCCTTTGGTCCTCCATGGGAAGCCAGGCTTCCTGCTTGTGGCAGCTTGCATCTGGAAGAAATCCTGTTCCGTTCGGGATTGTAGGTGGCCGAGGCCTGTTGCCGGGCTGAGGGAGTTGGACACAAAGGATGGCCTGTTTCCAGGGGTAAGTAAAGTCAGCTGCCCAGGTGCCTGATGTCAGTTTGTAGGAGGCCTTTGGCCCTCCATGGGAAGCCAGCCTTCCTGCTAGTGGCAGCTTGCATCTGGAAGAAATCCTGTTTTGTTCAGGATTGTAGGAGTCCAGAGCTGGGTGCCCGGCGGAAGGAATTGGACACAAAGGATGGGCTGTTTCCAGGGTTAAGTAAAGTCAGCTGCCCAGGTACCTGATGTCAGTTTGTAGGAGGCCTTTGGCCCTCCATGGGAAGCCAGGTTTCCTGCTTGTGGCAGCTTGCATCTGGAAGAAATCCTGTTCCGTTCGGGATTGTAGGTGGCCAAGGCCTGGTGCCCGGCAGAGGGAGTTGGGCACAATGGATGGCCTGTTTCCAGGGGTAAGTAAAGTCAGCTGCCCAGGTGCCTGATGTCAGTTTGTAGGAGGCCTTCGGCTTTCCAAGGGAAGCTAGTCTTCCAGCTTGTGGCAGCTTGCATCTGGAAGAAATGCTGTTCCGTTCTGTATTGTAGGTGGCCGAGGCCAGGTGCCCGGCAGACGGAGTTGGGCAAAAACGATGTCCTGTTTAGAGGGATAAGTAAAGTCAGCTGTCCAGGTGCCTGATGTCAGTTTGTAGGAGGCCTTTGGCCCTCCAAGGGAAGCCAGGCTTCCAGTTTGTGGCAGCTTGCATCTGGAAGAAATCCTGTTCCGTTCGGGATTGTAGGTGGCCGCGGCCAGGTGCCCAGCAGAGAGAGTTGGGCACAAATGATGGCCTGTTTCATGAGGAAAGTAAAGTCAGCTGCCCAGGTGCCTGATGTCAGTTTGTAGGAGGCCTTTGGTCCTCCATGGGAAGCCAGGCTTCCAGCTAGTGGCAGCTTGCATCGAGAAGGAATCCTGTTCCGTTCGGGATTGTAGGTGACCGAGGCCAGGTGCCCGGCAGAGAGAGTTGGGCACAAAGGATGTCCTGTTTCCAGGGGTAAGTAAAGTCAGCTGCCCAGGTGCCTGATGTCAGTTTGTAGGAGGCCTTTGGTCCTCCATGGGAAGCCAGGCTTCCTGCTTGTGGCAGCTTGCATCTGGAAGAAATCCTGTTCCGTTCGGGATTGTAGGTGGCCGAGGCCTGTTGCCGGGCTGAGGGAGTTGGACACAAAAGATGGCCTGTTTCCAGGGGTAAGTAAAGTCAGCTGCCCAGGTGCCTGATGTCAGTTTGTAGGAGACCTTTGGCCCTCCAAGGGAAGCCATTCTTCCAGCTTGTGGCAGCTTGCATCTGGAAGAAATCCTGTTCCGTTCGGGATTGCAGGTGGCCGCGGCCAGGTGCCCGGCAGAGGGAGTTGGGCACAAAGGATGGGCTGTTTCCAGGGGTAAGTAAAGTCAGCTGCCCAGGTGCCTGACGTCAGTTTGTAGGAGGCCTTTGGCCCTCCAAGGGAAGCTAGTCTTCCAGTTTGTGGCTGCTTGCATCTGGAAGAAATGCTGTTCCGTTTGCGATTGTAGGTGTCCGAGGCCAGGTGCCCGGCAGAGGGCGTTGGGCACAAAGGATGTCCTGTTTCCAGGGGTAAGTAAAGTCAGCTGCCCAGGTGCCTGCTGTCAGTTTGTAGGAGGCCTTTGGCCCTCCATGGGAAGCCACGCTTCCTGCTTGTGGCAGCTTGCATCTGGAAGAAATCCTGTTCCGTTCGGGATTGCAGGTGGCCGAGGCCAGGTGCCCGGCAGAGGGAGTTGGGCACAAAGGATGTCCTGTTTCCAGGGGTAAGTAAAGTCAGCACCCGAGGTGCCTGATGTCAGTTTGTAGGAGGCCTTTGGCCCTCCAAGGGAAGCTAGTCTTTATGTTCAAGGCAACTTGCATCTGGAAGAAATCCTGTTCCGTTCGGGATTGTAGGTGGCCGGAGCTGGGTGCCCAGCGGAGGAAGTTGGGCACAAAGGATGGCCTGTTTCCAGGGATAAGTAAACTCAACTGCCCAGGTGCCCGATGTCAGTTTGTAGGAGGCCTTTGGCCCTCCAAGCGAAGCTAGTCTTCTACCTTGTGGCATCTTGCATCTGGAAGAAATGCTGTTCCGTTCGGTATTGTAGGTGGCCGAGGCCAGGTGCCCGGCAGAGGGAGTTGGGCACAAACGATGTTCTGTTTCCCGGGGTAAGTAAAGTCAGCTGCCCAGGCGCCTGATGTCAGTTTGTAGGAGGCCTTTGGCCCTCCATGGGAAGCTAGTCTTCCAGCTTGTGGCAGCTTGCATCTGGAAGAAATGCTGTTCCGTTCGGGTTTGTAGGTGTCCGAGGCCAGGTTCCCAGCAGACGGAGTTGGGCACAAATGATGGCCTGTTTCATGAGGAAAGTAAAGTCAGCTGCCCAGGTGCCTGATGTCAGTTTGTAGGAGGCCTTTGGTCCTCCATGGAAAGCCAGGCTTCCAGCTAGTGGCAGCTTGCATCTGGAAGAAATCCTGTTCCGTTCGGGATTGTAAGTGGCCGAGGCCAGGTGCCCGGCAGAGGGAGTTGGGCACAAAGGATGGCCTGTTTCCAGGGGTAAGTAAAGTCAGCTGCCCACGTGCCTGATGTCAGTTTGTAGGAGGCCTTTGGCCCTCCAAGGGAAGCAAGTCTTTATGTTCAAGGCAGCTTGCATCTGGAAGAAATCCTGTTCCGTTCGGGATTGTAGGTGGCCGGAGCTGGGTGCCCAGCTGAGGGAGTTGGGCACAAAGGATGGCCTGTTTCCAGGGGTAAGTAAAGTCAGCTGCCCAGGTGCCTGATGTCAGTTTGTAGGAGGCCTTTGGCCCTCCAAGGGAAGCTAGTCTCCCAGCTTGTGGCAGCTTGCAACTGGAAGAAATCCTGTTCCGTTCGGGATTGTAGGTGGCCGGAGCTGGGTGCCTGGCTGAGGGAGTTGGACACAAAGGATGGACTGTTTCCAGGGGTAAGTAAAGTCAGCTGCCCAGGTGCCTGATGTCAGTTTGTAGGAGGCCTTTGGCCCTCCATGGGAAGCCAGGCTTCCTGCTAGTGGTAGCTTGCATCTGGAAGAAATCCTGTTTTGTTCAGGATTGTAGGAGTCCAGAGCTGGGTGCCCGGCGGAAGGAATTGGACACAAAGGATGGGCTGTTTCCAGGGTTAAGTAAAGTCAGCTGCCCAGGTGCCTGATGTCAGTTTGTAGGAGGCCTTTGGCCCTCCATGAGAAGCCCGGCTTCCAGTTTGTGGCAGCTTGCATCTGGAAGAAATGCTGTTCCGTTCGGGATTGAAGGTGGCCGAGGCCAGGTGCCCGGCTGAGGGAGTTGGGCACAAAGGATGTCCGGTTTCCAGGGGTAAGTAAAGTCAGCTGCCCAGGTGCCTGATGTCAGTTTGTAGGAGGCCTTTGGCCCTCCATGGGAAGCCAGGTTTCCTGCTTGTGGGAGCTTGCATCTGGAAGAAATGCTGTTCCGTTCGGGATGGTAGGTGGCCAGAGCTGGGTGCCTGGCTGAGGGAGTTGGGCACAAAGGATGGACTGTTTCCAGGGGTAAGTAAAGTCAGCTGCCCAGGTGCCTGATGTCAGTTTGTAGGAGGCCTTTGGCCCTCCATGGGAATCCAGGCTTTATGCTAGTGGCAGCTTGCAACTGGAAGAAATCCTGTTCCGTTCGGGATTGTAGGTGGCCGGAGCTGGGTGCCTGGCTGAGGGAGTTGGACACAAAGGATGTCCTCTTTCCAGAGGTAAGTAAAGTCAGCTGCCCAGGTGCCTGATGTCAGTTAGTAGGAGGCCTTTGGTCCTCCATGGGAAGCCAGGCTTCCTGCTTGTGGCAGCTTGCATCTGGAAGAAATCCTGTTCCGTTCGGGATTGTAGGTGGCCGAGGCCTGTTGCCGGGCTGAAGGAGTTGGACACAAAGGATGGCCTGTTTCCAGGGGTAAGTAAAGTCAGCTGCCCAGGTGCCTTGTGTCAGTTTGTAGGAGACCTTTGGCCCTCCAAGGGAAGCAATTCTTCCAGCTTGTGGCAGCTTGCATCTGGAAGAAATCCTGTTCCGTTCGGGATTGTAGGTGGCCGAAGCTGGGTGCCCAGCGGAGGGAGTTGGGCACAAAGGATGGCCTGTTTCCAGGGGTAAGTAAAGTCAGCTGCCCAGGTGCCTGATGTCAGTTTGTAGGAGGCCTTTGGCCCTCCAAGGGAAGCTAGTCTTCCACCTTGTGGCAGCTTGCATCTGGAAGAAATGCTGTTCCGTTCGGTATTGTAGGTGGCCGAGGCCAGGTGCCCGGCAGAGGGAGTTGGGCACAAACGATGTACTGTTTAGAGGGATAAGTAAAGTCAGCTGCCCAGGCGCCTGATGTCAGTTTGTAGGAGGCCTTTGGCCCTCCATGGGAAGCTAGTCTTCCAGCTTGTGGCAGCTGGCATCTGGAAGAAATGCTGTTCTGTTCGGGATTGTAGGTGTCCGAGGCCAGGTTCCCAGCAGACGGAGTTGGGCACAAATGATGGCCTGTTTCATGAGGAAAGTAAAGTCAGCTGCCCAGGTGCCTGATGTCAGTTTGTAGGAGGCCTTTGGTCCTCCATGGGAAGCCAGGCTTCCAGCTAGTGGCAGCTTGCATCTGGAAGAAATCCTGTTCCGTTCGGGATTGTAGGTGGCCGAGGCCAGGTGCCCGGCAGAGGGAGTTGGGCACAAATGATGGCCTGTTTCCAGGGGTAAGTAAAGTCAGCTGCCCACGTGCCTGATGTCAGTTTGTAGGAGGCCTTTGGCCCTCCAAGTGAAGCCACGTTTCCAGCTTGTGGCAGCTTGCATCTGGAAGATCTCCTCTTCCGTTTGGGATTGTAGGTGGCCAAATCTGTGGGCCCGGCAGAGGGAGTTGGGCACAAAAGATGGGCTGTTTCCAGGGGTAAGTAAA
Organism: Chamaea fasciata; assembly: GCF_029207755.1. Lineage (NCBI taxonomy): Eukaryota > Metazoa > Chordata > Aves > Passeriformes > Sylviidae > Chamaea > Chamaea fasciata. The sequence continues at coordinate 38,429 of NW_027094605.1, forward strand.
GTCAGCTGCCCAGGTGCCTGATGTCAGTTTGTAGGAGGCCTTTGGCCCTCCAAGGGAATCCAGGCTTCCTGCTTGCGGCAGCTTGCATCGGGTAGAAATGCTGTTCCGTTCGGGATTGTAGGTGGCCAAGGCCTGGTGCACGGCAGAGGGAGTTGGGCACAAAGGATGGACTGTTTCCAGGGGTAAGTAAAGTCAGCTGCCCAGGTGCCTGATGTCAGTTTGTAGGAGGCCTTTGGCCCTCCAAGGGAAGCTAGTCTTTATGTTCAAGGCAGCTTGCATCTGGAAGAAATGCTGTTCCGTTCGGGATTGTAGGTGGCCGGAGCTGGGTGCCCAGCTGAGGGAGTTGGGCACAATGGATGGCCTGTATCCAGGGGTAAGTAAAGTCAGCTGCCCAGGTGCCTGATGTCAGTTTGTAGGAGGCCTTTGGCTTTCCAAGGGAAGCTAGTCTTCCAGCTTGTGGCAGCTTGCATCTGGAAGAAATGCTGTTCCGTTTGGGATTGTAGGTGGCCGAGGCCAGGTGCCCGGCAGACGGAGTTGGGCACAAACGATGTCCTGTTTAGAGGGATAAGTAAAGTCAGCTGTCCAGGTGCCTGATGTCAGTTTGTAGGAGGCCTTTGGCCCTCCAAGGGAAGCCAGGCTTCCAGTTTGTGGCAGCTTGCATCTGGAAGAACTCCTGTTCCATTCGGGATTGTAGGTGGCCGCGGCCAGGTGCCCAGCAGAGAGAGTTGGGCACAAATGATGGCATGTTTCATGAGGAAAGTAAAGTCAGCTGCCCAGGTGCCTGATGTCAGTTTGTAGGAGGCCTTTGGTCCTCCACAGGAAGCCAGGCTTCCAGCTAGTGGCAGCTTGCATCGAGAAGAAATCCTGTTCCGTTCGGGATTGTAGGTGGCCGAGGCCAGGTGCCCGGCAGAGGGAGTTGGGCAAAAAGGATGTCCTTTTTCCAGGGGTAAGTAAAGTCAGCTGCCCAGGTGCCTGATGTCAGTTTGTAGGAGGCCTTTGGCCCTCCAAGGGAAGCTAGTCTTTATGTTCAAGGCAGCTTGCATCTGGAAGAAATCCTGTTCCGTTCGGGATTGTAGGTGACCGAGGCCAGGTGCCCGGCAGAGGGAGTTGGGCACAAAGGATGTCCTGTTTCCAGGGGTAAGTAAAGTCAGCTGACCAGGTTCCTGATGTCAGTTTGTAGGAGGCTTTTGGCCCTCCATGGGAAGCCAGGCTTACTGCGTGCGGCATCTTGCATCGGGAAGAAATGCTGTTCTGTTCGGGATTGTAGGTGGCCAAGGCCTGGTGCACGGCAGAGGGAGTTGGGCACAAAGGATGGACTGTTTCCAGGGGTAAGTAAAGTCAGCTGCCCAGGTGCCTGATGTCAGTTTGTAGCAGGCCTTTGGCCCTCCATGGGAAGCCAGGCTTCCTGCTTGTGACAGCTTGCATCTGGAAGAAATGCTGTTCCGTTCGGGATTGAAGGTGGCCGAGGCCAGGTGCCCGGCTGAGGGAGTTGGGCACAAAGGATGTCCGGTTTCCAGGGGTAAGTAAAGTCAGCTGCCCAGGTGCCTGATGTCAGTTTGTAGGAGGCCTTTGGCCCTCCATGGGAAGCCAGGTTTCCTGCTTGTGGGAGCTTGCATCTGGAAGAAATGCTGTTCCGTTCGGGATGGTAGGTGGCCAGAGCTGGGTGCCTGGCTGAGGGAGTTGGGCACAAAGGATGGACTGTTTCCAGGGGTAAGTAAAGTCAGCTGCCCAGGTGCCTGATGTCAGTTTGTAGGAGGCCTTTGGCCCTCCATGGGAAGCCAGGCTTCCTGCTAGTGGCAGCTTGCAACTGGAAGAAATCCTGTTCCGTTCGGGATTGTAGGTGGCCGGAGCTGGGTGCCTGGCTGAGGGAGTTGGACACAAAGGATGTCCTCTTTCCAGAGGTAAGTAAAGTCAGCTGCCCAGGTGCCTGATGTCAGTTAGTAGGAGGCCTTTGGTCCTCCATGGGAAGCCAGGCTTCCTGCTTGTGGCAGCTTGCATCTGGAAGAAATCCTGTTCCGTTCGGGATTGTAGGTGGCCGAGGCCTGTTGCCGGGCTGAAGGAGTTGGACACAAAGGATGGCCTGTTTCCAGGGGTAAGTAAAGTCAGCTGCCCAGGTGCCTTGTGTCAGTTTGTAGGAGACCTTTGGCCCTCCAAGGGAAGCAATTCTTCCAGCTTGTGGCAGCTTGCATCTGGAAGAAATCCTGTTCCGTTCGGGATTGTAGGTGGCCGAAGCTGGGTGCCCAGCGGAGGGAGTTGGGCACAAAGGATGGCCTGTTTCCAGGGGTAAGTAAAGTCAGCTGCCCAGGTGCCTGATGTCAGTTTGTAGGAGGCCTTTGGCCCTCCAAGGGAAGCTAGTCTTCCACCTTGTGGCAGCTTGCATCTGGAAGAAATGCTGTTCCGTTCGGTATTGTAGGTGGCCGAGGCCAGGTGCCCGGCAGAGGGAGTTGGGCACAAACGATGTACTGTTTAGAGGGATAAGTAAAGTCAGCTGCCCAGGCGCCTGATGTCAGTTTGTAGGAGGCCTTTGGCCCTCCATGGGAAGCTAGTCTTCCAGCTTGTGGCAGCTTGCATCTGGAAGAAATGCTGTTCCGTTCGGGATTGTAGGTGTCCGAGGCCAGGTTCCCAGCAGACGGAGTTGGGCACAAATGATGGCCTGTTTCATGAGGAAAGTAAAGTCAGCTGCCCAGGTGCCTGATGTCAGTTTGTAGGAGGCCTTTGGTCCTCCATGGGAAGCCAGGCTTCCAGCTAGTGGCAGCTTGCATCGGGAAGAAATCCTGTTCCGTTCGGGATTGTAGGTGGCCGAGGCCAGGTGCCCGGCAGAGGGAGTTGGGCACAAAGGATGGCCTGTTTCCAGGGGTAAGTAAAGTCAGCTGCCCACGTGCCTGATGTCAGTTTGTAGGAGGCCTTTGGCCCTCCATGTGAAGCCACGTTTCCAGCTTGTGGCAGCTTGCATCTGGAAGATCTCCTCTTCCGTTTGGGATTGTAGGTGGCCAAATCTGTGGGCCCGGCAGAGGGAGTTGGGCACAAAAGATGGGCTGTTTCCAGGGGTAAGTAAAGTCAGCTGCCCAGGTGCCTGATGTCAGTTTGTAGGAGGCCTTTGGCCCTCCAAGGGAATCCAGGCTTCCTGCTTGCGGCAGCTTGCATCGGGTAGAAATGCTGTTCCGTTCGGGATTGTAGGTGGCCAAGGCCTGGTGCACGGCAGAGGGAGTTGGGCACAAAGGATGGACTGTTTCCAGGGGTAAGTAAAGTCAGCTGCCCAGGTGCCTGATGTCAGTTTGTAGGAGGCCTTTGGCCCTCCAAGGGAAGCTAGTCTTTATGTTCAAGGCAGCTTGCATCTGGAAGAAATGCTGTTCCGTTCGGGATTGTAGGTGGCCGGAGCTGGGTGCCCAGCTGAGGGAGTTGGGCACAATGGATGGCCTGTATCCAGGGGTAAGTAAAGTCAGCTGCCCAGGTGCCTGATGTCAGTTTGTAGGAGGCCTTTGGCTTTCCAAGGGAAGCTAGTCTTCCAGCTTGTGGCAGCTTGCATCTGGAAGAAATGCTGTTCCGTTTGGGATTGTAGGTGGCCGAGGCCAGGTGCCCGGCAGACGGAGTTGGGCACAAACGATGTCCTGTTTAGAGGGATAAGTAAAGTCAGCTGTCCAGGTGCCTGATGTCAGTTTGTAGGAGGCCTTTGGCCCTCCAAGGGAAGCCAGGCTTCCAGTTTGTGGCAGCTTGCATCTGGAAGAACTCCTGTTCCGTTCGGGATTGTAGGTGGCCGCGGCCAGGTGCCCAGCAGAGAGAGTTGGGCACAAATGATGGCATGTTTCATGAGGAAAGTAAAGTCAGCTGCCCAGGTGCCTGATGTCAGTTTGTAGGAGGCCTTTGGTCCTCCACAGGAAGCCAGGCTTCCAGCTAGTGGCAGCTTGCATCGAGAAGAAATCCTGTTCCGTTCGGGATTGTAGGTGGCCGAGGCCAGGTGCCCGGCAGAGGGAGTTGGGCAAAAAGGATGTCCTTTTTCCAGGGGTAAGTAAAGTCAGCTGCCCAGGTGCCTGATGTCAGTTTGTAGGAGGCCTTTGGCCCTCCAAGGGAAGCTAGTCTTTATGTTCAAGGCAGCTTGCATCTGGAAGAAATCCTGTTCCGTTCGGGATTGTAGGTGACCGAGGCCAGGTGCCCGGCAGAGGGAGTTGGGCACAAAGGATGTCCTGTTTCCAGGGGTAAGTAAAGTCAGCTGCCCAGGTTCCTGATGTCAGTTTGTAGGAGGCTTTTGGCCCTCCATGGGAAGCCAGGCTTACTGCGTGCGGCATCTTGCATCGGGAAGAAATGCTGTTCTGTTCGGGATTGTAGGTGGCCAAGGCCTGGTGCACGGCAGAGGGAGTTGGGCACAAAGGATGGACTGTTTCCAGGGGTAAGTAAAGTCAGCTGCCCAGGTGCCTGATGTCAGTTTGTAGCAGGCCTTTGGCCCTCCATGGGAAGCCAGGCTTCCTGCTTGTGACAGCTTGCATCTGGAAGAAATGCTGTTCCGTTCGGGATTGTAGGTGGCCGAGGCCAGGTGCCCGGCTGAGGGAGTTGGGCACAAAGGATGTCCGGTTTCCAGAGGTAAGTAAAGTCAGCTGCCCAGGTGCCTGATGTCAGTTTGTAGGAGGCCTTTGGCCCTCCATGGGAAGCCAGGTTTCCTGCTTGTGGGAGCTTGCATCTGGAAGAAATGCTGTTCCGTTCGGGATGGTAGGTGGCCAGAGCTGGGTGCCTGGCTGAGGGAGTTGGACACAAAGATGGGCTGTTTCCAGGAGTAAGTAAAGTCAGCTGCCCAGGTGCCTGATGTCAGTTTGTAGGAGGCCTTTGGCCCTCCAAGGGAAGCTAATCTTCCAGCTTGTGGCAGCTTGCAACTGGAAGAAATCCTGTTCCGTTCGGGATTGTAGGTTGCCGGAGCTGGGTGCCTGGCTGAGGGAGTTGGACACAAAGGATGTCCTGTTTCCAGGGGTAAGTAAAGTCAGCTGCCCAGGTGCCTGATGTCAGTTTGTAGGAGGCCTTTGGCCCTCCATGGGAATCCAGGCTTCCTGCTTGTGGCAGCTTGCATCGGGAAGAAATCCTGATCCGTTCGGGATTGTAGGTGGCCGAGGCCTGGTGACCGGCAGAGGGAGTTGGGCACAAAGGATGTCCTGTTTCCAGGGGTAAGTAAAGTCAGCTGCCCAGGTGCCTGATGTCAGTTTGTAGGAGACCTTTGGCCCTCCAAGGAAAGCCAGGCTTCCAGTTTGTGGCAGCTTGCATCTGGAATAAATCCTGTTCTGTTCGGGATTGTAGGTGGCCGAGGCCAGGTGCCCGGCAGAGGGAGTTGGGCACAAATGATGGTCTGTTTCATGAGGAAAGTAAAGTCAGCTGCCCAGGTGCCTGATGTCAGTTTGTAGGAGGCCTTTGGTCCTCCATGGGAAGCCATGCTTCCAGCTTGTGGCAGCTTGAATCTGGAAGAAATGCTGTTCCCTTCGGGACTGTAGGTGGCCGAGGCCAGGTGCCCGGCAGAGGGAGTTGGGCACAAAGGATGGCCTGTTTCCAGGGGTAAGTAAAGTCAGCTGCCCAGGTGCCTGATGTAAGTGTTTAGGAGGCCTTTGGCCCTCCATGGGAAGCCAGGCTTCCGGTTTGTGGCAGCTTGCATCTGGAAGAAATCCTGTTCCGTTCGGGATTGTAGGTGGCCGGAGCTGGGTGCCCAGCTGAGGGAGTTGGGCACAATGGATGGCCTGTTTCATGAGGAAAGTAAAGTCAGCTGCCCAGGTGGTGATGTCAGTTTGTAGGAGGCCTTTGGCTTTCCAAGGGAAGCTAGTCTTCCAGCTTGTGGCAGCTTGCATCTGGAAGAAATGCTGTTCCGTTCGGTATTGTAGGTGGCCGAGGCCAGGTGCCCGGCAGACGGAGTTGGGCACAAACGATGTCCTGTTTAGAGGGATAAGTAAAGTCAGCTGTCCAGGTGCCTGATGTCAGTTTGTAGGAGGCCTTTGGCCCTCCAAGGGAAGCCAGGCTTCCAGTTTGTGGCAGCTTGCATCTGGAAGAAATCCTGTTCCGTTCGGGATTGTAGGTGGCTGCGGCCAGGTGCCCAGCAGAGAGAGTTGGGCACAAATGATGGCATGTTTCATGAGGAAAGTAAAGTCAGCTGCCCAGGTGCCTGATGTCAGTTTGTAGGAGGCCTTTGGTCCTCCACAGGAAGCCAGGCTTCCAGCTAGTGGCAGCTTGCATCGAGAAGAAATCCTGTTCCGTTCGGGATTGTAGGTGGCCGAGGCCAGGTGCCCGGCAGAGGGAGTTGGGCAAAAAGGATGTTCTTTTTCCAGGGGTAAGTAAAGTCAGCTGCCCAGGTGCCTGATGTCAGTTTGTAGGAGGCCTTTGGCCCTCCAAGGGAAGCTAGTCTTTATGTTCAAGGCAGCTTGCATCTGGAAGAAATCCTGTTCCGTTCGGGATTGTAGGTGACCGAGGCCAGGTGCCTGGCAGAGGGAGTTGGGCACAAAGGATGTCCTGTTTCCAGGGGTAAGTAAAGTCAGCTGCCCAGGTGCCTGATGTCAGTTTGTAGGAGGCTTTTGGCCCTCCATGGGAAGCCAGGCTTACTGCTTGCGGCATCTTGCATCGGGAAGAAATGCTGTTCTGTTCGGGATTGTAGGTGGCCAAGGCCTGGTGCACGGCAGAGGGAGTTGGGCACAAAGGATGGACTGTTTCCAGGGGTAAGTAAAGTCAGCTGCCCAGGTGCCTGATGTCAGTTTGTAGGAGGCCTTTGGCCCTCCATGGGAAGCCAGGCTTCCTGCTTGTGACAGCTTGCATCTGGAAGAAATGCTGTTCCGTTCGGGATTGTAGGTGGCCGAGGCCAGGTGCCCGGCTGGGGGAGTTGGGCACAAAGGATGTCCGGTTTCCAGGGGTAAGTAAAGTCAGCTGCCCAGGTGCCTGATGTCAGTTTGTAGGAGGCCTTTGGCCCTCCATGGGAAGCCAGGTTTCCTGCTTGTGGGAGCTTGCATCTGGAAGAAATGCTGTTCCGTTCGGGATGGTAGGTGGCCAGAGCTGGGTGCCTGGCTGAGGGAGTTGGACACAAAGATGGGCTGTTTCCAGGAGTAAGTAAAGTCAGCTGCCCAGGTGCCTGATGTCAGTTTGTAGGAGGCCTTTGGCCCTCCAAGGGAAGCTAGTCTTCCAGCTTGTGGCAGCTTGCAACTGGAAGAAATCCTGTTCCGTTCGGGATTGTAGGTGGCCGGAGCTGGGTGCCTGGCTGAGGGAGTTGGACACAAAGGATGTCCTGTTTCCAGGGGTAAGTAAAGTCAGCTGCCCAGGTGCCTGATGTCAGTTTGTAGGAGGCCTTTGGCCCTCCATGGGAAGCCAGGCTTCCTGCTTGTGGCAGCTTGCATCGGGAAGAAATCCTGATCCGTTCGGGATTGTAGGTGGCCGAGGCCTGGTGACCGGCAGAGGGAGTTGGGCACAAAGGATGGCCTGTTTCCAGGGGTAAGTAAAGTCAGCTGCCCAGGTGCCTGATGTCAGTTTGTAGGAGACCTTTGGCCCTCCAAGGAAAGCCAGGCTTCCAGTTTGTGGCAGCTTGCATCTGGAATAAATCCTGTTCCGTTCGCGATTGTAGGTGGCCGAGGCCAGGTGCCCGGCAGAGGGAGTTGGGCACAAATGATGGTCTGTTTCATGAGGAAAGTAAAGTCAGCTGCCCAGGTGCCTGATGTCAGTTTGTAGGAGGCCTTTGGTCCTCCATGGGAAGCCATGCTTCCAGCTTGTGGCAGCTTGAATCTGCAAGAAATGCTGTTCCCTTCGGGACTGTAGGTGGCCGAGGCCAGGTGCCCGGCAGAGGGAGTTGGGCACAAAGGATGGCCTGTTTCCAGGGGTAAGTAAAGTCAGCTGCCCAGGTGCCTGATGTCAGTTTGTAGGAGACCTTTGGCCCTCCAAGGGAAGCCATTCTTCCAGCTTGTGGCAGCTTGCATCTGGAAGAAATCCTGTTCCGTTCGGGATTGCAGGTGGCCGCGGCCAGGTGCCCAGCAGAGAGAGTTGGGCACAAATGATGGCATGTTTCATGAGGAAAGTAAAGTCAGCTGCCCAGGTGCCTGATGTCAGTTTGTAGGAGGCCTTTGGTCCTCCACAGGAAGCCAGGCTTCCAGCTGGTGGCAGCTTGCATCGAGAAGAAATCCTGTTCCGTTCGGGATTGTTGTTGGCTGGAGCTGGGTGCCCGGCAGAGGGAGTTGGGCAAAAAGGATGTCCTTTTTCCAGGGGTAAGTAAAGTCAGCTGCCCAGGTGCCTGATGTCAGTTTGTAGGAGGCCTTTGGCCCTCCAAGGGAAGCTAGTCTTTATGTTCAAGGCAGCTTGCATCTGGAAGAAATCCTGTTCCGTTCGGGATTGTAGGTGACCGAGGCCAGGTGCCCGGCAGAGGGAGTTGGGCACAAAGGATGTCCTGTTTCCAGGGGTAAGTAAAGTCAGCTGCCCAGGTGCCTGATGTCAGTTTGTAGGAGGCTTTTGGCCCTCCATGGGAAGCCAGGCTTACTGCTTGCGGCATCTTGCATCGGGAAGAAATGCTGTTCCGTTCGGGATTGTAGGTGGCCAAGGCCTGGTGCACGGCAGAGGGAGTTGCGCACAAAGGATGGACTGTTTCCAGGGGTAAGTAAAGTCAGCTGCCCAGGTGCCTGATGTCAGTTTGTAGGAGGCCTTTGGCCCTCCATGGGAAGCCAGGCTTCCTGCTTGTGGCAGCTTGCATCTGGAAGAAATGCTGTTCCGTTCGGGACTGTAGGTGGCCGAGGCCAGGTGCCCGGCTGAGGGAGTTGGGCACAAAGGTTGTCCGGTTTCCAGGGGTAAGTAAAGTCAGCTGCCCAGGTGCCTGATGTCAGTTTGTAGGAGGGCTTTGGCCCTCCATGGGAAGCCAGGTTTCCTGCTTGTGGGAGCTTGCATCTGGAAGAAATGCTGTTCCGTTCGGGATGGTAGGTGGCCAGAGCTGGGTGCCTGGCTGAGGGAGTTGGACAAAAAGATGGGCTGTTTCCAGGAGTAAGTAAAGTCAGCTGCCCAGGTGCCTGATGTCAGTTTGTAGGAGGCCTTTGGCCCTCCAAGGGAAGCTAGTCTTCCAGCTTGTGGCAGCTTGCAACTGGAAGAAATCCTGTTCCGTTCGGGATTGTAGGTGGCCGGAGCTGGGTGCCTGGCTGAGGGAGTTGGACACAAAGGATGTCCTGTTTCCAGGGGTAAGTAAAGTCAGCTGCCCAGGTGCCTGATGTCAGTTTGTAGGAGGCCTTTGGCCCTCCATGGGAAGCCAGGCTTCCTGCTTGTGGCAGCTTTCATCTGGAAGAAATCCTGTTCCGTTCGGGATTGTAGGTGGCCGAGGCCTGGTGACCGGCAGAGGGAGTTGGGCACAAAGGATGGCCTGTTTCCAGGGGTAAGTAAAGTCAGCTGCCCAGGTGCCTGATGTCAGTTTGTAGGAGACCTTTAGCCCTCCAAGGAAAGCCAGGCTTCCAGTTTGAGGCAGCTTGCATCTGGAATAAATCCTGTTCCGTTCGGGATTGTAGGTGGCCGAGGCCAGGTGCCCGGCAGAGGGAGTTGGGCACAAATGATGGTCTGTTTCATGAGGAAAGTAAAGTCAGCTGCCCAGGTGCCTGACGTCAGTTTGTAGGAGGCCTTTGGTCCTCCATGGGAAGCCATGCTTCCAGCTTGTGGCAGCTTGAATCTGGAAGAAATGCTGTTCCCTTCGGGACTGTAGGTGGCCGAGGCCAGGTGCCCGGCAGAGGGAGTTGGGCACAAAGGATGGCCTGTTTCCAGGGGTAAGTAAAGTCAGCTGCCCAGGTGCCTGATGTCAGTTTGTAGGAGACCTTTGGCCCTCCAAGGGAAGCCATTCTTCCAGCTTGTGGCAGCTTGCATCTGGAAGAAATCCTGTTCCGTTCGGGAATGCAGGTGGCCAAAGCTGTGGGCCCGGCAGAGGAAGTTGCGCACAAAGGATGGGCTGTTTCCAGGGGTAAGTAAAGTCAGCTGCCCAGGTGCCTGACGTCAGTTTGTAGGAGGCCTTTGGCCCTCCAAGGGAAGCTAGTCTTCCAGTTTGTGGCAGCTTGCATCTGGAAGAAATGCTGTTCCGTTTGCGATTGTAGGTGGCCGAGGCCAGGTGCCCTGCAGAGGGAGTTGGGCACAAAGATGTCCTGTTTCCAGGGTTAAGTAAAGTCAGCTGCCCAGGTGCCTGATGTCAGTTTGTAGGAGGCCTTTGGCCCTCCATGGGAAGCCACGCTTCCTGCTTGTGGCAGCTTGCATCTGGAAGAAATCCTGTTCCGTTCGGGATTGTAGGTGGCCAAGGCCAGGTGCCCGGCTGAGGGAGTTGGGCACAAAGGATGGACTGTTTCCAGGGGTAAGTAAAGTCAGCTCCCCAGGTGCCTGATGTCAGTTTGTAGGAGGCCTTTGGCCCTCCAAGGGAAGCTAGTCTTTATGTTCAAGGCAGCTTGCATCTGGAAGAAATTCTGTTCCGTTCGGGATTGTAGGTGGACGGAGCTGGGTGCCCAGCGAAGGGAGTTGGGCACACAGGATGGCCTGTTTCCAGGGGTAAGTAAACTCAGCTGCCCAGGTGCCTGATGTCAGTTTATAGGAGGCCTTTGGCCCTCCATGGGAAGCTAGTCTTCCAGCTTGTGGCAGCTTGCATCTGGAAGAAATGCTGTTCCGTTCGGGATGGTAGGTGTCCGAGGCCAGGTTCCCAGCAGACGGAGTTGGGCACAAATGATTTCCTGTTTCATGAGGAAAGTAAAGTCAGCTGCCCAGGTGCCTGATGTCAGTTTGTAGGAGGCCTTTGCCCCTCCAAGGGAAGCTAGTCTTCCAGCCTGTGGCAGCTTGCATCTGGAAGAAATGTTGTTCCGTTCGGGATTGTAGGTGGCCGAGGCCAGGTGCCCGGCAGAGGGAGTTGGGCACAAACGATGTCCTGTTTAGAGGGATAAGTAAAGTCAGCTGCCCACGTGCCTGATGTCAGTTTGTAGGAGGCCTTTGGCCCTCCATGGGAAGCCTGGCTTCCTGCTTGTGGCAGCTTGCATCTGGAAGAAATCCTGTTTTGTTCGGGATTGTAGGAGTCCAGAGATGGGTGCCCGGCTGAGGGAGTTGGACACAAAGGATGGGCTGTTTCCAGGGTTAAGTAAAGTCAGCTGCCCAGGTACCTGATGTCAGTTTGTAGGAGGCCTTTGGCCCTCCATGGGAAGCCAGGTTTCCTGCTTGTGGCAGCTTGCATCTGGAAGAAATCCTGTTCCGTTCGGGATTGTAGGTGGCCAAGGCCTGGTGCCCGGCAGAGGGAGTTGGGCACAAATCATGGCCTGTTTCCAGGGGTAAGTAAAGTCAGCTGCCCAGGTGCCTGATGTCAGTTTGTAGGAGGCCTTTGGCCCTCCATGGGAAGCCAGGCTTCCAGTTTGTGGCAGCTTGCATCTGGAAGAAATGCTGTTCCGTTCGGGATTGTAGGTGGCCGGAGCTGGGAGCCTGGCTGAGGGAGTTGGACACAAAGGATGTCCTGTTTCCAGGGGTAAGTAAAGTCAGCCGCCCTGGTGCCTGATGTCAGTTTGTAGGAGGCCTTTGACCCTTCATGGGAAGCCAGGTTTCCTGCTTGTGGCAGCTTGCATCTGGAAGAAATGCTGTTCCGTTCGGGATTGTAGGTGGCCGGAGCTGTGTGCCTGGCTGAGGGAGTTGGACGCACAGGATGGGCTGTTTCCAGGGGTAAGTAAAGTCAGCTGCCCAGGTGCCTGATGTCAGTTTGTAGGAGGCCTTTGGCCCTCCAAGTGAAGCTAGTCTTCCAGCTTGTGGCAGCTTACATCTGGAAGAAATCCTGTTCCGTTCGGGATTGTAGGATGCCGAGGCCAGGTGCCAGGCAGAGGGAGTTGGGCACAAAGGATGGCCTGTTTCCAGGGGTAAGTAAAGTCAGCTGCCCAGGTGCCTAATGTCAGTTTGTAGGAGGCCTTTGGCCCTTTAAGGGAAGCTAGTCTTCCTGCTTGTGGCAGCTTGCATCGGGAAGAAATCCTGTTCCGTTCGGGATTGTAGGTGGCTGGAGCTGGGTGCCCAGCTGAGGAAGTTGGGCACAAAGGATGGCCTGTTTCCAGGGGTAAGTAAAGTCAGCTGCCCAGGTGCCTGATGTCAGTTTGTAGGAGGCCTTTGGCCCTCCAAGGGAAGCTAGTCTTCCAGTTTGTGGCAGCTTGCATCTGGAAGAAATCCTGTTCCGTTCGGGATTGTAGGTGGCCGAGGCCAGGTGCCCGGCAGAGTGAGTTGGGCACAAAGGATGTCCTGTTTCCAGGGGTAAGTAAAGTCAGCTGCCCAGGTGCCTGATGTCAGTTTGTAGGAGGCCTTTGGCCCTCCATGGGAAGCCAGGCTTCCTGCTTGCGGCAGCTTGCATCAGGAAGAAATGCTGTTCCGTTCGGGATTGTAGGTGGCCAAGGCCTGGTGCACGGCAGAGGGAGTTGGGCACAAAGGATGGACTGTTTCCAGGGGTAAGTAAAGTCAGCTGCCCAGGTGCCTGATGTCAGTTTGTAGGAGGCCTTTGGCCCTCCAAGGGAAGCTAGTCTTTATGTTCAAGGCAGCTTGCATCTGAAAGAAATCCTGTTCCGTACGGGATTCTGGGTGGCCGGAGCTGGGTGCCCAGCTGAGGGAGTTGGGCACAAAGGATGGCCAGTTTCCAGGGGTAAGTAAGATCAGCTGCCCAGGTGCCTGATGTCAGTTTGTAGGAGGCCTTTGCCCCTCCAAGGGAAGCTAGTCTTCCAGCTTGTGGCAGCTTGCATCTGGAAGAAATGCTGTTCCGTTCGGGATTGTAGGTGGCCGAGGCCAGGTGCCCGGCAGAGGGAGTTGGGCACAAACGATGTCCTGTTTAGAAGGATAAGTAAAGTCAGCTGCCCACGTGCCTGATGTCAGTTTGTAGGAGGCCTTTGGCCCTCCATGGGAAGCCAGGCTTCCTGCTTGTGGCAGCTTGCATCTGGAAGAAATCCTGTTCCGTTTGGGATTGTAGGCGGCCGGAGCTGGGTGCCTGGCTGAGGGAGTTGGACACAAAGGATGGGCTGTTTCCAGGGGTAAGTAAAGTCAGCTGCCCAGGTGCCTGATGTCAGTTTGTAGGAGGCCTTTGCCCCTCCAAGGGAAGCTAGTCTTCCAGCCTGTGGCAGCTTGCATCTGGAAGAAATGTTGTTCCGTTCGGGATTGTAGGTGGCCGAGGCCAGGTGCCCGGCAGAGGGAGTTGGGCACAAACGATGTCCTGTTTAGAGGGATAAGTAAAGTCAGCTGCCCACGTGCCTGATGTCAGTTTGTAGGAGGCCTTTGGCCCTCCATGGGAAGCCTGGCTTCCTGCTTGTGGCAGCTTGCATCTGGAAGAAATCCTGTTTTGTTCGGGATTGTAGGAGTCCAGAGATGGGTGCCCGGCTGAGGGAGTTGGACACAAAGGATGGGCTGTTTCCAGGGTTAAGTAAAGTCAGCTGCCCAGGTACCTGATGTCAGTTTGTAGGAGGCCTTTGGCCCTCCATGGGAAGCCAGGTTTCCTGCTTGTGGCAGCTTGCATCTGGAAGAAATCCTGTTCCGTTCGGAATTGTAGGTGTCCAAGGCCTGGTGCCCGGCAGAGGGAGTTGGGCACAAATCATAGCCTGTTTCCAGGGGTAAGTAAAGTCAGCTGCCCAGGTGCCTGATGTCAGTTTGTAGGAGGCCTTTGGCCCTCCATGGGAAGCCAGGCTTCCAGTTTGTGGCAGCTTGCATCTGGAAGAAATGCTGTTCCGTTCGGGATTGTAGGTGGCCGGAGCTGTGTGCCTGGCTGAGGGAGTTGGACGCACAGGATGGGCTGTTTCCAGGGGTAAGTAAAGTCAGCTGCCCAGGTGCCTGATGTCAGTTTGTAGGAGGCCTTTGGCCCTCCATGGGAAGCCAGATTTCCTGCTTGCGGCACCTTGCATCGGGAAGAAATGCTGTTCCTTTGTAGATTGTAGGTGGCCAAGGCCCGGTGCACGGCAGAGGGAGTTGGGCACAAAGGATGGACTGTTTCCAGGGGTAAGTAAAGTCAGCTGCCCACGTGCCTGATGTCAGTTTGTAGGAGGCCTTTGGCCCTCCAAGGGAAGCTAGTCTTTATGTTCAAGGCAGCTTGCATCTGGAAGAAATCCTGTTCCGTTCGGGATTCTAGGTGGCCGGAGCTGGGTGCCCAGCTGAGGGAGTTGGGCACAAAGGATGGCCTCTTTCCAGGGGTAAGTAAAGTCAGCTGCCCAGGTGCCTGATGTCAGTTTGTAGGAGGCCTTTGGCCCTCCAAGGGAAGCCATTATTCCAGCTTGTGGCAGCTTGCCTCTGGAAGAAATCCTGTTCCGTTCGGGATTGTAGGTGGCCGAGGCCAGGTGCCCGGCTGAGGGAGTTTGGCACAAACGATGTCCTGTTTCCAGGGGTAAGTAAAGTCAGCTGCCCAGGTGCCTGATGTCAGTTTGTAGGAGGCCTTTGGCCCTCCATGGGAAGCCATGCTTCCTGCTTGTGGCAGCTTGCATCTGGAAGAAATCCTGTTCCGTTCGCGATTGTAGGTGGCCGGAGCTGGGTGCCTGGCTGAGGGAGTTGGACACAAAGGATGTCCTGTTTCCAGGGGTAAGTAAAGTCAGCTGCCCAGGTGCCTGATGTCAGTTTGTAGGAGGCCTTTGGCCCTCCAAGTGAAGCCACGTTTCCAGCTTGTGGCAGCTTGCATCTGGAAGAAATCCTGTTCCGTTTGGGATTGTAGGTGGCCGGAGCTGGGTGCCTGGCTGAGGGAGTTGGACACAAAGGATGGGCTGTTTCCAGGGGTAAGTAAAGTCAGCTGCCCAGGTGCCTGATGTCAGTTTGTAGGAGGCCTTTGGCTCTCCATGGGAAGCCAGGCTTCCAGTTTGTGGCAGCTTGCATCTGGAAGAAATCCTGTTCCGTTCGGGATTGTAGGTGGCCGAGGCCAGGTTCCCAGCAGAGGGAGTTGGGCACAAATGATGGCCTGTTTCATGAGGAAAGTAAAGTCAGCTGCCCAAGTGCCTGATGTCAGTTTGTAGGAGGCCTTTGTTCCTCCATGGGAAGCCAGGCTTCCAGCTAGTGGCAGCTTGCATCGGGAAGAAATCCTGTTCCGTTCGGGATTGTAGGTGGCCGAGGCCAGTTTCCCGGCAGAGGGAGTTGGGCACAAATGATGGCCTGTTTCCAGGGGTAAGTAAAGTCAGCTGCCCAGGTGCCTGATGTCAGTTTGTAGGAGGCCTTTGGCCTTCCAAGTGAAGCCACGTTTCCAGCTTGTGGCAGCTTGCATCTGGAAGATCTCCTTTTCCGTTCGGCATTGTAGGTGTCCAAAGTTGTGGGCCTGGCAGAGGGAGTTGGGCACAAAGGATGGGCTGTTTCCAGGGGTAAGTAAAGTCAGCTGCCCAGGTGCCTGATGTCAGTTTGTAGGAGGCCTTTGGCCCGCCAAGGGAAGCTAGTCTTCCAGTTTGTGGCAGCTTGCATCTGGAAGAAATCCTGTTCCGTTCGGGATTGTAGGTGGCCGAGGCGAGGTGCCCGGCAGAGGGAGTTGGGCACAAAGGATGTCCTGTTTCCAGAGGTAAGTAAAGTCAGCTGCCCAGGTGCCTGATGTCATTTTGTAGGAGGCCTTTGGCCCTCCATGGGAAGCCAGGCTTCCTGCTTGTGGCAGCTTGCATCGGGAAGAAATGCTGTTCCGTTCGGGATTGTAGGTGGCCGAGGCCTGGTGCCCAGCAGAGGGAGTTGGACACAAAGGATGGCCTGTTTCCAGGGGTAAGTAAAGTCAGCATCCCAGGTGCCTGATGTCAGTTTGTAGGAGGCCTTTGGCCCTCCAAGAGAAGCCAGGTTTCCTGATTGTGGCAGCTTGCATCTGGAAGAAATGCTGTTATGTTCAGGATTGTAAGTGGCCGAGGCCTGGTGCCCGGCAGAGGGAGTTGGGCACAAAGGATGGGCTGTTTCCAGGGGTAAGTAAAGTCAGCTGCCCAGGTGCCTGATGTCAGTTTGTAGGAGGCCTTTGACCCTCCATGGGAGGCCTGGCGTCCCGTTTGTGGCAGCTTGCATCTGGAAGAAATCCTGTTCCGTTCGGGATTGTAGGTGGCCGAGGCCAGTTGCCGGGCTGAGGGAGTTGGGCAAAAAGATGTCCTGTTTCCAGGGGTAAGTAAAGTCAGCTGCCCAGGTGCCTGATGTCAGTTTTTAGGAGGCCTTTGGCCCTCCAAGGGGAGCCAGGATTCGTGCTTGTGTCAGCTTGCATCTGGAAGAAATCCTGTTCCGTTCGGGATTGTAGGTCGCCGAAACTGGGTGCCTGGCTGAGGGAGTTGGACACAAAGGATGTCCTGTTTCCAGGGGTAAGTAAAGTCAGCTGCCCAGGTGCCTGATGTCAGTTTGTAGGAGGCCTTTGGCCCTCCAAGTGAAGCCACGTTTCCAGCTTGTGGCAGTTTGCATCTGGAAGAAATCCTGTTCCGTTCGGGATTGTAGGTGGCCGGAGCTGGGTGCCTGGCTGAGGGAGTTGGGCACAAAGGATGGCCTGTTTCCAGGGGTAAGTAAAGTCAGCTGCCCAGGTGCCTGATGTCAGTTTGTAGGAGGCCTTTGGCCCTACATGGGAAGCCAGGTTTCCTTCTTGTGGCAGCTTGTATCTGGAAGAAATGCTGTTCCGTTCAAGAATATAGGTGGCCGGAGCTGGGTGCCTGGCTGAGGGAGTTGGACGCAAAGGATGGGCTGTTTCCAGGGGTAAGTAAAGTCAGCTGCCCAGGTGCCTGATGTCAGTTTGTAGGAGGCCTTTGGCCCTCCAAGGGAAGCTAGTCTTCCAGCTTGTGGCAGCTTACATCTGGAAGAAATCCTGTTCCGTTCGGGATTGTAGGTGGCCGAGGTCAGGTGCCCGGCAGAGTGAGTTGGTCACAAAGGATGTCCTGTTTCCAGGGGTAAGTAAAGTCAGCTGCCCAGGTGCCTGATGTCAGTTTGTAGGAGGCCTTTGCCCCTCCAAGGGAAGCTAGTCTTCCAGCTTGTGGCAGCTTGCATCTGGAAGAAATGCTGTTCCGTTCGGGATTGTAGGTGGCCGAGGCCAGGTGCCCGGCAGAGGGAGTTGGGCACAAACGATGTCCTGTTTAGAGGGATAAGTAAAGTCAGCTGCCCACGTGCCTGATGTCAGTTTGTAGGAGGCCTTTGGCCCTCCATGGGAAGCCTGGCTTCCTGCTTGTGGCAGCTTGCATCTGGAAGAAATCCTGTTTTGTTCGGGATTGTAGGAGTCCAGAGATGGGTGCCCGGCTGAGGGAGTTGGACACAAAGGATGGGCTGTTTCCAGGGTTAAGTAAAGTCAGCTGCCCAGGTACCTGATGTCAGTTTGTAAGAGGCCTTTGGCCCTCCATGGGAAGCCAGGTTTCCTGCTTGTGGCAGCTTGCATCTGGAAGAAATCCTGTTCCGTTCGGGATTGTAGGTGGCCAAGGCCTGGTGCCCGGCAGAGGGAGTTGGGCACATATGATGGCCTGTTTCCAGGGGTAAGTAAAGTCAGCTGCCCAGGTGCCTGATGTCAGTTTGTAGGAGGCCTTTGCCCCTCCATGGGAAGCCAGGCTTTCAGTTTGTGGCAGCTTGCATCTGGAAGAAATGCTGTTCCGTTCGGGATTGTAGGTGGCCGAGGCCAGGTGCCCGGCTGAGGGAGTTGGGCACAAAGGATGTCCGGTTTCCAGGGGTAAGTAAAGTCAGCTGCCCAGGTGCCTGATGTCAGTTTGTAGGAGGCCTTTGGCCCTCCAAGTGAAGCCACGTTTCCAGCTTGTGGCAGCTTGCATCTGGAAGAAATCCTGTTCCGTTTGGGATTGTACGTGGCCGGAGCTGGGTGCCTGGCTGAGGGAGTTGGACACAACGGATGGGCTTTTTCCAGGGGTAAGTAAAGTCAGCATCCCAGGTGCTTGATGTCAGTTTGTAGGAGGCCTTTGGCCCTCCATGGGAAGCCAGGCTTCCAGTTTGTGGCAGCTTGCATCTGGAAGAAATCCTGTTCCGTTCGGGATTGTAGGTGGCCGAGGCCAGGTTCCCAGCAGAGGGAGTTGGGCACAAATGATGGCCTGTTTCATGAGGAAAGTAAAGTCAGCTGCCCAAGTGCCTGATGTCAGTTTGTAGGAGGCCTTTGTTCCTCCATGGGAAGCCAGGCTTCCAGCTAGTGGCAGCTTGCATCGGGAAGAAATCCTGTTCCGTTCGGGATTGTAGGTGGCCGAGGCCAGTTTCCCGGCAGAGGGAGTTGGGCACAAATGATGGCCTGTTTCCAGGGGTAAGTAAAGTCAGCTGCCCAGGTGCCTGATGTCAGTTTGTAGGAGGCCTTTGGCCTTCCAAGTGAAGCCACGTTTCCAGCTTGTGGCAGCTTGCATCTGGAAGATCTCCTTTTCCGTTCGGCATTGCAGGTGTCCAAAGTTGTGGGCCTGGCAGAGGGAGTTGGGCACAAAGGATGGGCTGTTTCCAGGGGTAAGTAAAGTCAGCTGCCCAGGTGCCTGATGTCAGTTTGTAGGAGGCCTTTGGCCCGCCAAGGGAAGCAAGTCTTCCAGTTTGTGGCAGCTTGCATCTGGAAGAAATCCTGTTCCGTTCGGGATTGTAGGTGGCCGAGGCGAGGTGCCCGGCAGAGGGAGTTGGGCACAAAGGATGTCCTGTTTCCAGAGGTAAGTAAAGTCAGCTGCCCAGGTGCCTGATGTCAGTTTGTAGGAGGCCTTTGGCCCTCCATGGGAAGCCAGGCTTCCTGCTTGTGGCAGCTTGCATCGGGAAGAAATCCTGTTCCGTTCGGGATTGTAGGTGGCCGAGGCCTGGTGCCCGGCTGAGGGAGTTGGGCACAAAGGATGTCCGGTTTCCAGGGGTAAGTAAAGTCAGCTGCCCAGGTGCCTGATGTCAGTTTGTAAGAGGCCTTTGGCCCTCCATGGGAAGCCAGGCTTACTGCTTGTGGCAGCTTGCATCTGGAAGAAATGCTGTTATGTTCAGGATTGTAAGTGGCCGAGGCCTGGTGCCCGGCAGAGGGAGTTGGGCACAAAGGATGGGCTGTTTCCAGGGGTAAGTAAAGTCAGCTGCCCAGGTGCCTGATGTCAGTTTGTAGGAGGCCTTTGACCCTCCATGGGAGGCCTGGCGTCCCGTTTGTGGCAGCTTGCATCTGGAAGAAATCCTGTTCCGTTCGGGATTGTAGGTGGCCGAGGCCAGTTGCCGGGCTGAGGGAGTTGGGCAAAAAGATTGCCTGTTTCCAGGGGTAAGTAAAGTCAGCTGCCCAGGTGCCTGATGTCAGTTTTTAGGAGGCCTTTGGCCCTCCAAGGGAAGCCAGGCTTCCTGCTTGTGTCAGCTTGCATCTGGAAGAAATCCTGTTCCGTTCGGGATTGTAGGTGGCCGAAACTGGGTGCCTGGCTGAGGGAGTTGGACACAAAGGATGTCCTGTTTCCAGGGGTAAGTAAAGTCAGCTGCCCAGGTGCCTGATGTCAGTTTGTAGGAGGCCTTTGGCCCTCCAAGTGAAGCCACGTTTCCAGCTTGTGGCAGTTTGCATCTGGAAGAAATCCTGTTCCGTTCGGGATTGTAGGTGGCCGGAGCTGGGTGCCTGGCTGAGGGAGTTGGGCACAAAGGATGGCCTGTTTCCAGGGGTAAGTAAAGTCAGCTGCCCAGGTGCCTGATGTCAGTTTGTAGGAGGCCTTTGGCCCTACATGGGAAGCCAGGTTTCCTTCTTGTGGCAGCTTGTATCTGGAAGAAATGCTGTTCCGTTCGGGAATATAGGTGGCCGGAGCTGGGTGCCTGGCTGAGGGAGTTGGACGCAAAGGATGGGCTGTTTCCAGGGGTAAGTAAAGTCAGCTGCCCAGGTGCCTGATGTCAGTTTGTAGGAGGCCTTTGGCCCTCCAAGGGAAGCTAGTCTTCCAGCTTGTGGCAGCTTACATCTGGAAGAAATCCTGTTCCGTTCGGGATTGTAGGTGGCCGCGGTCAGGTGCCCGGCAGAGTGAGTTGGTCACAAAGGATGTCCTGTTTCCAGGGGTAAGTAAAGTCAGCTGCCCAGGTGCCTGATGTCAGTTTGTAGGAGGCCTTTGGCCCTCCGTGGGAAGCCAGGCTTCCTGCTTGCGGCAGCTTGCATCTGGAAGAAATGCTGTTCCGTTCGGGATTGTAGGTGGCCAAGGCCTGGTGCACAGCAGAGGGAGTTGGGCACAAAGGATGGCCTGTTTCCAGGGGTAAGTAAAGTCAGCTGCCCAGGGGCCTGATGTCAGTTTGTAGGTGGCCTTTGGCCCTCCAAGGGAAGCTAGTCTTCCAGCTTGTGGCAGCTTGCATCTGGAAGAAATGCTGTTCCGTTCGGGATTGTAGGTGGCCGAGGCCAGGTGCCCGGCAGAGGGAGTTGGGCACAAACGATGTCCTGTTTAGAGGGATAAGTAAAGTCAGCTGCCCAGGTGCCTGATGTCAGTTTGTAGGAGGCCTTTGGCCCTCCAAGGGAAGCCAGGCTTCCTGCTTGTGTCAGCTTGCATCTGGAAGAAATCCTGTTCCGTTCGGGATTGTAGGTGGCCGAAACTGGGTGCCTGGCTGAGGGAGTTGGACACAAAGGATGTCCTGTTTCCAGGGGTAAGTAAAGTCAGCTGCCCAGGTGCCTGATGTCAGTTTGTAGGAGGCCTTTGGCCCTCCAAGTGAAGCCACGTTTCCAGCTTGTGGCAGTTTGCATCTGGAAGAAATCCTGTTCCGTTCGGGATTGTAGGTGGCCGGAGCTGGGTGCCTGGCTGAGGGAGTTGGGCACAAAGGATGGGCTGTTTCCAGGGGTAAGTAAAGTCAGCTGCCCAGGTGCCTGATGTCAGTTTGTAGGAGGCCTTTGGCCCTACATGGGAAGCCAGGTTTCCTTGTGGCAGCTTGTATCTGGAAGAAATGCTGTTCCGTTCGGGAATATAGGTGGCCGGAGCTGGGTGCCTGGCTGAGGGAGTTGGACGCAAAGGATGGGCTGTTTCCAGGGGTAAGTAAAGTCAGCTGCCCAGGTGCCTGATGTCAGTTTGTAGGAGGCCTTTGGCCCTCCGTGGGAAGCCAGGCTTCCTGCTTGCGGCAGCTTGCATCTGGAAGAAATGCTTCTCCGTTCGGGATTGTAGGTGGCCAAGGCCTGGTGCACAGCAGAGGGAGTTGGGCACAAAGGATGGACTGTTTCCAGGGGTAAGTAAAGTCAGCTGCCCAGGGGCCTGATGTCAGTTTGTAGGTGGCCTTTGGCCCTCCAAGGGAAGCTAGTCTTTATGTTCAAGGCAGCTTGCATCTGAAAGAAATCCTGTTCCGTACGGGATTCTGGGTGGCCGGAGCTGGGTGCCCAGCTGAGGGAGTTGGGCACAAAGGATGGCCTCTTTCCAGGGGTAAGTAAAGTCAGCTGCCCAGGTGCCTGATGTCAGTTTGTAGGAGGCCTTTGCCCCTCCAAGGGAAGCTAGTCTTCCAGCTTGTGGCAGCTTGCATCTGGAAGAAATGCTGTTCCGTTCGGGATTGTAGGTGGCCGAGGCCAGGTGCCCGGCAGAGGGAGTTGGGCACAAACGATGTCCTGTTTAGAGGGATAAGTAAAGTCAGCTGCCCACGTGCCTGATGTCAGTTTGTAGGAGGCCTTTGGCCCTCCATGGGAAGCCTGGCTTCCTGCTTGTGGCAGCTTGCATCTGGAAGAAATCCTGTTTTGTTCGGGATTGTAGGAGTCCAGAGATGGGTGCCCGGCTGAGGGAGTTGGACACAAAGGACGGGCTGTTTCCAGGGTTAAGTAAAGTCAGCTGCCCAGGTACCTGATGTCAGTTTGTAGGAGGCCTTTGGCCCTCCATGGGAATCCAGGTTTCCTGCTTGTGGCAGCTTGCATCTGGAAGAAATCCTGTTCCGTTCGGGATTGTAGGTGGCCAAGGCCTGGTGCCCGGCAGAGGGAGTTGGGCACATATGATGGCCTGTTTCCAGGGGTAAGTAAAGTCAGCTGCCCAGGTGCCTGATGTCAGTTTGTAGGAGGCCTTTGGCCCTCCATGGGAAGCCAGGCTTACTGCTTGTGGCAGCTTGAATCTGGAAGAAATCATGTTCCGTTCGGGATTGTAGGTGGCCGGAGCTGGGAGCCTGGCTGAGGGAGTTGGACACAAAGGATGGCCTGTTTCCAGGGGTAAGTAAAGTCAGCTGCCCAGGTGCCTGATGTCAGTTTGTAGGAGGCCTTTGGCCCTCCAAGTGAAGCCACGTTTCCAGCTTGTGGCAGCTTGCATCTGGAAGAAATCCTGTTCCGTTTGGGATTGTAGGTGGCCGGAGCTGGGTGCCTGGCTGAGGGAGTTGGACACAAAGGATGGGCTTTTTCCAGGGGTAAGTAAAGTCAGCATCCCAGGTGCCTGATGTCAGTTTGTAGGAGGCCTTTGGCCCTCCAAGAGAAGCCAGGTTTCCTGATTGTGGCAGCTTGCATCTGGAAGAAATGCTGTTATGTTCAGGATTGTAAGTGGCCGAGGCCTGGTGCCCGGCAGAGGGAGTTGGGCACAAAGGATGGGCTGTTTCCAGGGGTAAGTAAAGTCAGCTGCCCAGGTGCCTGATGTCAGTTTGTAGGAGGCCTTTGACCCTCCATGGGAGGCCTGGCGTCCCGTTTGTGGCAGCTTGCATCTGGAAGAAATGCTGTTCCGTTCGGGATTGTAGGTGGCCGAGGCCAGTTGCCGGGCTGAGGGAGTTGGGCAAAAAGATTGCCTGTTTCCAGGGGTAAGTAAAGTCAGCTGCCCAGGTGCCTGATGTCAGTTTTTAGGAGGCCTTTGGCCCTCCAAGGGAAGCCAGGCTTCCTGCTTGTGTCA
Source organism: Chamaea fasciata (assembly GCF_029207755.1). Classification (NCBI taxonomy): domain Eukaryota; kingdom Metazoa; phylum Chordata; class Aves; order Passeriformes; family Sylviidae; genus Chamaea; species Chamaea fasciata. The sequence goes on from NW_027094605.1 coordinate 61,036, forward strand.
GCTTGCATCTGGAAGAAATCCTGTTCCGTTCGGGATTGTAGGTGGCCGAAACTGGGTGCCTGGCTGAGGGAGTTGGACACAAAGGATGTCCTGTTTCCAGGGGTAAGTAAAGTCAGCTGCCCAGGTGCCTGATGTCAGTTTGTAGGAGGCCTTTGGCCCTCCAAGTGAAGCCACGTTTCCAGCTTGTGGCAGTTTGCATCTGGAAGAAATCCTGTTCCGTTCGGGATTGTAGGTGGCCGGAGCTGGGTGCCTGGCTGAGGGAGTTGGGCACAAAGGATGGGCTGTTTCCAGGGGTAAGTAAAGTCAGCTGCCCAGGTGCCTGATGTCAGTCTGTAGGAGGCCTTTGGCCCTACATGGGAAGCCAGGTTTCCTTCTTGTGGCAGCTTGTATCTGGAAGAAATGCTGTTCCGTTCGGGAATATAGGTGGCCGGAGCTGGGTGCCTGGCTGAGGGAGTTGGACGCAAAGGATGGGCTGTTTCCAGGGGTAAGTAAAGTCAGCTGCCCAGGTGCCTGATGTCAGTTTGTAGGAGGCCTTTGGCCCTCCAAGGGAAGCTAGTCTTCCAGCTTGTGGCAGCTTACATCTGGAAGAAATCCTGTTCCGTTCGGGATTGTAGGTGGCCGAGGTCAGGTGCCCGGCAGAGTGAGTTGGTCACAAAGGATGTCCTGTTTCCAGGGGTAAGTAAAGTCAGCTGCCCAGGTGCCTGATGTCAGTTTGTAGGAGGCCTTTGGCCCTTCGTGGGAAGCCAGGCTTCCTGCTTGCGGCAGCTTGCATCTGGAAGAAATGCTGTTCCGTTCGGGATTGTAGGTGGCCAAGGCCTGGTGCACGGCAGAGGGAGTTGGGCACAAAGGATGGACTGTTTCCAGGGGTAAGTAAAGTCAGCAGCCCAGGTGCCTGATGTCAGTTTGTAGGTGGCCTTTGGCCCTCCAAGGGAAGCTAGTCTTTATGTTCAAGGCAGCTTGCATCTGAAAGAAATCCTGTTCCGTACGGGATTCTGGGTGGCCGGAGCTGGGTGCCCAGCTGAGGGAGTTGGGCACAAAGGATGGCCTCTTTCCAGGGGTAAGTAAAGTCAGCTGCCCAGGTGCCTGATGTCAGTTTGTAGGAGGCCTTTGCCCCTCCAAGGGAAGCTAGTCTTCCAGCTTGTGGCAGCTTGCATCTGGAAGAAATGCTGTTCCGTTCGGGATTGTAGGTGGCCGAGGCCAGGTGCCCGGCAGAGGGAGTTGGGCACAAACGATGTCCTGTTTAGAGGGATAAGTAAAGTCAGCTGCCGACGTGCCTGATGTCAGTTTGTAGGAGGCCTTTGGCCCTCCATGGGAAGCCTGGCTTCCTGCTTGTGGCAGCTTGCATCTGGAAGAAATCCTGTTTTGTTCGGGATTGTAGGAGTCCAGAGATGGGTGCCCGGCTGAGGGAGTTGGACACAAAGGATGGGCTGTTTCCAGGGTTAAGTAAAGTCAGCTGCCCAGGTACCTGATGTCAGTTTGTAGGAGGCCTTTGGCCCTCCATGGGAAGCCAGGTTTCCTGCTTGTGGCAGCTTGCATCTGGAAGAAATCCTGTTCCGTTCGGGATTGTAGGTGGCCAAGGCCTGGTGCCCGGCAGAGGGAGTTGGGCACATATGATGGCCTGTTTCCAGGGGTAAGTAAAGTCAGCTGCCCAGGTGCCTGATGTCAGTTTGTAGGAGGCCTTTGCCCCTCCATGGGAAGCCAGGCTTTCAGTTTGTGGCAGCTTGCATCTGGAAGAAATGCTGTTCCGTTCGGGATTGTAGGTGGCCGAGGCCAGGTGCCCGGCAGAGGGAGTTGGGCACAAACGATGTCCTGTTTAGAAGGATAAGTAAAGTCAGCTGCCCACGTGCCTGATGTCAGTTTGTAGGAGGCCTTTGGCCCTCCATGGGAAGCCAGGCTTCCTGCTTGTGGCAGCTTGCATCTGGAAGAAATCCTGTTTTGTTCGGGATTGTAGGAGTCCAGAGCTGGGTGCCCGGCTGAGGGAGTTGGACACAAAGGATGGCCTGTTTCCAGGGTTAAGTAAAGTCAGCTGCCTAGGTGCCTGATGTCAGTTTGTAGGAGGCCTTTGGCCCTCCAAGGAAAGCCAGGCTTCCAGTTTGTGGCAGCTTGCATCTGGAAGAAATCCTGTTCCGTTCGGGATTGTAGGTGGCCGAGGCCAGGTGCCCGGCTGAGGGAGTTGGGCACAAAGGATTTCCGGTTTCCAGGGGTAAGTAAAGTCAGCTGCCCAGGTGCCTGATGTCAGTTTGTAGGAGGGCTTTGGCCCTCCAAGGGAAGCCATTTTTCCAGCTTGTGGCAGCTTGCATCTGGAGGAAATGATGTTCCGTTCGGGATTGTAGGTGGCCGAGGCCAGGTGCCCGGCTGAGGGAGTTGGGCACAAAGGATGTCCTGTTTCCAGGGGTAAGTAAAGTCAGCTGCCCAGGTGCCTGATGTCAGTTTGTAGGAGGCCTTTGGCCCTCCATGGGAAGCCAGGCTTCCTGCTTGTGGCAGCTTGCATCTGGAAGAAATCCTGTTCCGTTTGGGATTGTAGGCGGCCGGAGCTGGGTGCCTGGCTGAGGGAGTTGGACACAAAGGATGGGCTGTTTCCAGGGGTAAGTAAAGTCAGCTGCCCAGGTGCCTGATGTCAGTTTGTAGGAGGCCTTTGGCCCTCCAAGGCAAGCCAGGCTTCCAGTTTGTGGCAGCTTGCATCTGGAAGAAATCCTGTTCCGTTCAGGATTGTAGGTGGCCGAGGCCAGGTTCCCAGCAGAGGGAGTTGGGCACAAATGATGGCCTGTTTCATGAGGAAAGTAAAGTCAGCTGCCCAAGTGCCTGATGTCAGTTTGTAGGAGGCCTTTGTTCCTCCATGGGAAGCCAGGCTTCCAGCTAGTGGCAGCTTGCATCGGGAAGAAATCCTGTTCCGTTCGGGATTGTAGGTGGCCGAGGCCAGTTTACCGGCAGAGGGAGTTGGGCACAAAGGATGGCCTGTTTCCAGGGGTAAGTAAAGTCAGCTGCCCAGGTGCGTGATGTCAGTTTGTAGGAGGCCTTTGGCCCTCCATGGGAAGCCAGATTTCCTGCTTGCGGCACCTTGCATCGGGAAGAAATGCTGTTCCTTTGTAGATTGTAGGTGGCCAAGGCCTGGTGCACGGCAGAGGGAGTTGGGCACAAAGGATGGACTGTTTCCAGGGGTAAGTAAAGTCAGCTGCCCACGTGCCTGATGTCAGTTTGTAGGAGTCCTTTGGCCCTCCAAGGGAAGCTAGTCTTTATGTTCAAGGCAGCTTGCATCTGGAAGAAATCCTGTTCCGTTCGGGATTCTAGGTGGCCGGAGCTGGGTGCCCAGCTGAGGGAGTTGGGCACAAAGGATGGCCTCTTTCCAGGGGTAAGTAAAGTCAGCTGCCCAGGTGCCTGATGTCAGTTTGTAGGAGGCCTTTGGCCCTCCAAGGGAAGTCATTATTCCAGCTTGTGGCAGCTTGCCTCTGGAAGAAATCCTGTTCCGTTCGGGATTGTAGGTGGCCGAGGCCAGGTGCCCGGCTGAGGGAGTTTGGCACAAAGGATGTCCTGTTTCCAGGGGTAAGTAAAGTCAGCTGCCCAGGTGCCTGATGTCAGTTTGTAGGAGGCCTTTGGCCCTCCATGGGAAGCCATGCTTCCTGCTTGTGGCAGCTTGCATCTGGAAGAAATCCTGTTCCGTTCGCGATTGTAGGTGGCCGGAGCTGGGTGCCTGGCTGAGGGAGTTGGACACAAAGGATGTCCTGTTTCCAGGGGTAAGTAAAGTCAGCTGCCCAGGTGCCTGATGTCAGTTTGTAGGAGGCCTTTGGCCCTCCAAGTGAAGCCACGTTTCCAGCTTGTGGCAGCTTGCATCTGGAAGAAATCCTGTTCCGTTTGGGATTGTAGGTGGCCGGATCTGGGTGCCTGGCTGAGGGAGTTGGACACAAAGGATGGGCTGTTTCCAGGGGTAAGTAAAGTCAGCTGCCCAGGTGCCTGATGTCAGTTTGTAGGAGGCCTTTGGCCCTCCATGGGAAGCCAGGCTTCCAGTTTGTGGCAGCTTGCATCTGGAAGAAATCCTGTTCCGTTCGGGATTGTAGGTGGCCGAGGCCAGGTTCCCAGCAGAGGGAGTTGGGCACAAATGATGGCCTGTTTCATGAGGAAAGTAAAGTCAGCTGCCCAAGTGCCTGATGTCAGTTTGTAGGAGGCCTTTGTTCCTCCATGGGAAGCCAGGCTTCCAGCTAGTGGCAGCTTGCATCGGGAAGAAATCCTGTTCCGTTCGGGATTGTAGGTGGCCGAGGCCAGTTTCCCGGCAGAGAGAGTTGGGCACAAATGATGGCCTGTTTCCAGGGGTAAGTAAAGTCAGCTGCCCAGGTGCCTGATGTCAGTTTGTAGGAGGCCTTTGGCCTTCCAAGTGAAGCCACGTTTCCAGCTTGTGGCAGCTTGCATCTGGAAGATCTCCTTTTCCGTTCGGCATTGTAGGTGTCCAAAGTTGTGGGCCTGGCAGAGGGAGTTGGGCACAAAGGATGGGCTGTTTCCAGGGGTAAGTAAAGTCAGCTGCCCAGGTGCCTGATGTCAGTTTGTAGGAGGCCTTTGGCCCGCCAAGGGAAGCTAGTCTTCCAGTTTGTGGCAGCTTGCATCTGGAAGAAATTCTGTTCCGTTCGGGATTGTAGGTGGCCGAGGCGAGGTGCCCGGCAGAGGGAGTTGGGCACAAAGGATGTCCTGTTTCCAGAGGTAAGTAAAGTCAGCTGCCCAGGTGCCTGATGTCAGTTTGTAGGAGGCCTTTGGCCCTCCAAGAGAAGCCAGGTTTCCTGATTGTGGCAGCTTGCATCTGGAAGAAATGCTGTTATGTTCAGGATTGTAAGTGGCCGAGGCCTGGTGCCCGGCAGAGGGAGTTGGGCACAAAGGATGGGCTGTTTCCAGGGGTAAGTAAAGTCAGCTGCCCAGGTGCCTGATGTCAGTTTGTAGGAGGCCTTTGACCCTCCATGGGAGGCCTGGCGTCCCGTTTGTGGCAGTTTGCATCTGGAAGAAATGCTGTTCCGTTCGGGATTGTAGGTGGCCAAGGCCTGGTGCACAGCAGAGGGAGTTGGGCACAAAGGATGGACTGTTTCCAGGGGTAAGTAAAGTCAGCTGCACAGGTGCCTGATGTCAGTTTGTAGGTGGCCTTTGGCCCTCCAAGGGAAGCTAGTCTTTATGTTCAAGGCAGCTTGCGTCTGAAAGAAATCCTGTTCCGTACGGGATTCTGGGTGGCCGGAGCTGGGTGCCCAGCTGAGGGAGTTGGGCACAAAGGATGGCCTCTTTCCAGGGGTAAGTAAAGTCAGCTGCCCAGGTGCCTGATGTCAGTTTGTAGGAGGCCTTTGCCCCTCCAAGGGAAGCTAGTCTTCCAGCTTGTGGCAGCTTGCATCTGGAAGAAATGCTGTTCCGTTCGGGATTGTAGGTGGCCGAGGCCAGGTGCCCGGCAGAGGGAGTTGGGCACAAACGATGTCCTGTTTAGAGGGATAAGTAAAGTCAGCTGCCCACGTGCCTGATGTCAGTTTGTAGGAGGCCTTTGGCCCTCCATGGGAAGCCTGGCTTCCTGCTTGTGGCAGCTTGCATCTGGAAGAAATCCTGTTTTGTTCGGGATTGTAGGAGTCCAGAGATGGGTGCCCGGCTGAGGGAGTTGGACACAAAGGATGGGCTGTTTCCAGGGTTAAGTAAAGTCAGCTGCCCAGGTACCTGATGTCAGTTTGTAGGAGGCCTTTGGCCCTCCATGGGAAGCCAGGTTTCCTGCTTGTGGCAGCTTGCATCTGGAAGAAATCCTGTTCCGTTCGGGATTGTAGGTGGCCAAGGCCTGGTGCCCGGCAGAGGGAGTTGGGCACATATGATGGCCTGTTTCCAGGGGTAAGTAAAGTCAGCTGCCCAGGTGCCTGATGTCAGTTTGTAGGAGGCCTTTGCCCCTCCATGGGAAGCCAGGCTTTCAGTTTGTGGCAGCTTGCATCTGGAAGAAATGCTGTTCCGTTCGGGATTGTAGGTGGCCGAGGCCAGGTGCCCGGCTGAGGGAGTTGGGCACAAAGGATGTCCGGTTTCCAGGGGTAAGTAAAGTCAGCTGCCCAGGTGCCTGATGTCAGTTTGTAGGAGGCCTTTGGCCCTCCATGGGAAGCCAGGCTTACTGCTTGTGGCAGCTTGAATCTGGAAGAAATCATGTTCCGTTCGGGATTGTAGGTGGCCGGAGCTGGGAGCCTGGCTGAGGGAGTTGGACACAAAGGATGGCCTGTTTCCAGGGGTAAGTAAAGTCAGCTGCCCAGGTGCCTGATGTCAGTTTGTAGGAGGCCTTTGGCCCTCCAAGTGAAGCCACGTTTCCAGCTTGTGGCAGCTTGCATCTGGAAGAAATCCTGTTCCGTTTGGGATTGTAGGTGGCCGGAGCTGGGTGCCTGGCTGAGGGAGTTGGACACAAAGGATGGGCTTTTTCCAGGGGTAAGTAAAGTCAGCATCCCAGGTGCTTGATGTCAGTTTGTAGGAGGCCTTTGGCCCTCCATGGGAAGCCAGGCTTCCAGTTTGTGGCAGCTTGCATCTGGAAGAAATCCTGTTCCGTTCGGGATTGTAGGTGGCCGAGGCCAGGTTCCCAGCAGAGGGAGTTGGGCACAAATGATGGCCTGTTTCATGAGGAAAGTAAAGTCAGCTGCCCAAGTGCCTGATGTCAGTTTGTAGGAGGCCTTTGTTCCTCCATGGGAAGCCAGGCTTCCAGCTAGTGGCAGCTTGCATCGGGAAGAAATCCTGTTCCGTTCGGGATTGTAGGTGGCCGAGGCCAGTTTCCCGGCAGAGGGAGTTGGGCACAAATGATGGCCTGTTTCCAGGGGTAAGTAAAGTCAGCTGCCCAGGTGCCTGATGTCAGTTTGTAGGAGGCCTTTGGCCTTCCAAGTGAAGCCACGTTTCCAGCTTGTGGCAGCTTGCATCTGGAAGATCTCCTTTTCCGTTCGGCATTGTAGGTGTCCAAAGTTGTGGGCCTGGCAGAGGGAGTTGGGCACAAAGGATGGGCTGTTTCCAGGGGTAAGTAAAGTCAGCTGCCCAGGTGCCTGATGTCAGTTTGTAGGAGGCCTTTGGCCCGCCAAGGGAAGCTAGTCTTCCAGTTTGTGGCAGCTTGCATCTGGAAGAAATTCTGTTCCGTTCGGGATTGTAGGTGGCCGAGGCGAGGTGCCCGGCAGAGGGAGTTGGGCACAAAGGATGTCCTGTTTCCAGAGGTAAGTAAAGTCAGCTGCCCAGGTGCCTGATGTCAGTTTGTAGGAGGCCTTTGGCCCTCCAAGAGAAGCCAGGTTTCCTGATTGTGGCAGCTTGCATCTGGAAGAAATGCTGTTATGTTCAGGATTGTAAGTGGCCGAGGCCTGGTGCCCGGCAGAGGGAGTTGGGCACAAAGGATGGGCTGTTTCCAGGGGTAAGTAAAGTCAGCTGCCCAGGTGCCTGATGTCAGTTTGTAGGAGGCCTTTGACCCTCCATGGGAGGCCTGGCGTCCCGTTTGTGGCAGTTTGCATCTGGAAGAAATGCTGTTCCGTTCGGGATTGTAGGTGGCCAAGGCCTGGTGCACGGCAGAGGGAGTTGGGCACAAAGGATGGACTGTTTCCAGGGGTAAGTAAAGTCAGCTGCACAGGTGCCTGATGTCAGTTTGTAGGTGGCCTTTGGCCCTCCAAGGGAAGCTAGTCTTTATGTTCAAGGCAGCTTGCATCTGAAAGAAATCCTGTTCCGTACGGGATTCTGGGTGGCCGGAGCTGGGTGCCCAGCTGAGGGAGTTGGGCACAAAGGATGGCCTCTTTCCAGGGGTAAGTAAAGTCAGCTGCCCAGGTGCCTGATGTCAGTTTGTAGGAGGCCTTTGCCCCTCCAAGGAAGCTAGTCTTCCAGCTTGTGGCAGCTTGCATCTGGAAGAAATGCTGTTCCGTTCGGGATTGTAGGTGGCCGAGGCCAGGTGCCCGGCAGAGGAGTTGGGCACAAACGATGTCCTGTTTAGAGGGATAAGTAAAGTCAGCTGCCCACGTGCCTGATGTCAGTTTGTAGGAGGCCTTTGGCCCTCCATGGGAAGCCTGGCTTCCTGCTTGTGGCAGCTTGCATCTGGAAGAAATCCTGTTTTGTTCGGGATTGTAGGAGTCCAGAGATGGGTGCCCGGCTGAGGGAGTTGGACACAAAGGATGGGCTGTTTCCAGGGTTAAGTAAAGTCAGCTGCCCAGGTACCTGATGTCAGTTTGTAGGAGGCCTTTGGCCCTCCATGGGAAGCCAGGTTTCCTGCTTGTGGCAGCTTGCATCTGGAAGAAATCCTGTTCCGTTCGGGATTGTAGGTGGCCAAGGCCTGGTGCCCGGCAGAGGGAGTTGGGCACATATGATGGCCTGTTTCCAGGGGTAAGTAAAGTCAGCTGCCCAGGTGCCTGATGTCAGTTTGTAGGAGGCCTTTGCCCCTCCATGGGAAGCCAGGCTTTCAGTTTGTGGCAGCTTGCATCTGGAAGAAATGCTGTTCCGTTCGGGATTGTAGGTGGCCGAGGCCAGGTGCCCGGCTGAGGGAGTTGGGCACAAAGGATGTCCGGTTTCCAGGGGTAAGTAAAGTCAGCTGCCCAGGTGCCTGATGTCAGTTTGTAGGAGGCCTTTGGCCCTCCATGGGAAGCAGGCTTACTGCTTGTGGCAGCTTGAATCTGGAAGAAATCATGTTCCGTTCGGGATTGTAGGTGGCCGGAGCTGGGAGCCTGGCTGAGGGAGTTGGACACAAGGATGGCCTGTTTCCAGGGGTAAGTAAAGTCAGCTGCCCAGGTGCCTGATGTCAGTTTGTAGGAGGCCTTTGGCCCTCCAAGTGAAGCCACGTTTCCAGCTTGTGGCAGCTTGCATCTGGAAGAAATCCTGTTCCGTTTGGGATTGTAGGTGGCCGGAGCTGGGTGCCTGGCTGAGGGAGTTGGACACAAAGGATGGGCTTTTTTCCAGGGGTAAGTAAAGTCAGCATCCAGGTGCTTGATGTCAGTTTGTAGGAGGCCTTTGCCCTCCATGGGAAGCCAGGCTTCCAGTTTGTGGCAGCTTGCATCTGGAAGAAATCCTGTTCCGTTCGGGATTGTAGGTGGCCGAGGCCAGGTTCCCCAGCAGAGGGAGTTGGGCACAAATGATGGCCTGTTTCATGAGGAAAGTAAAGTCAGCTGCCCAAGTGCCTGATGTCAGTTTGTAGGAGGCCTTTGTTCCTCCATGGGAAGCCAGGCTTCCAGCTAGTGGCAGCTTGCATCGGGAAGAAATCCTGTTCCGTTCGGGATTGTAGGTGGCCGAGGCCAGTTTCCCGCAGAGGGAGTTGGGCACAAATGATGGCCTGTTTCCAGGGGTAAGTAAAGTCAGCTGCCCAGGTGCCTGATGTCAGTTTGTAGGAGGCCTTTGGCCTTCCAAGTGAAGCCACGTTTCCAGCTTGTGGCAGCTTGCATCTGGAAGATCTCCTTTTCCGTTCGGCATTGTAGGTGTCCAAAGTTGTGGGCCTGGCAGAGGGAGTTGGGCACAAAGGATGGGCTGTTTCCAGGGGTAAGTAAAGTCAGCTGCCCAGGTGCCTGATGTCAGTTTGTAGGAGGCCTTTGACCCTCCATGGGAGGCCTGGCGTCCCGTTTGGGGCAGCTTGCATCTGGAAGAAATCCTGTTCCGTTCGGGATTGTAGGTGGCCGAGGCCAGTTGCCGGGCCTGAGGGAGTTGGGCAAAAAGATGTCCTGTTTCCAGGGGTAAGTAAAGTCAGCTGCCCAGGTGCCTGATGTCAGTTTGTAGGAGGCCTTTTGGCCCTCCAAGGGAAGCCAGGCTTCCTGCTTGTGTCAGCTTGCATCTGGAAGAAATCCTGTTCCGTTCGCGATTGTAGGTGGCCGAAACTGGGTGCCTGGCTGAGGGAGTTGGACACAAAGGATGTCCTGTTTCCAGGGGTAAGTAAAGTCAGCTGCCCAGGTGCCTGATGTCAGTTTGTAGGAGGCCTTTGGCCCTCCAAGTGAAGCCACGTTTCCAGCTTGTGGCAGTTTGCATCTGGAAGAAATGCTGTTCCGTTCGGGATTGTAGGTGGCCGGAGCTGGGTGCCTGGCTGAGGGAGTTGGGCACAAAGGATGGCCTGTTTCCAGGGGTAAGTAAAGTCAGCTGCCCAGGTGCCTGATGTCAGTTTGTAGGAGGCCTTTGCCCTACATGGGAAGCCAGGTTTCCTTCTTGTGGCAGCTTGTATCTGGAAGGAAATGCTGTTCCGTTCGGGAATATAG